>NW_027464667.1:600000-900000 GCF_043290135.1 Rhipicephalus microplus
AGAAACTCTACAGCTTGAGACTCCGCAACTTGAAACTCCACAACCAGAGACTCCGCAACTAGAAACTCCACAACTAGGGACTCCACAACTAGAAACTCCACAACTAGAAACTCCACAACTCGAAACTCCACTACTAGATACTCCACAACTGGAAACTCGACAACTAGAAACTCCACATCCAGAGACTCCACAACTTGAAACTCCACAACTAGAGACTCTGCAACTAGAAACTCAACAACTAGATACTCTGCAACTCAACAACTAGAAACTCCAGAACTGGAAAATCCACAACTAGATACTCCACAACTAGAAAATCTACAACTAGAAACTCCGCAACTAGAGACTCCACAACTAGAAACTCCACAACTAGAAACTCCACAACTACAAACCCCACAAATACAGACTCGGCAACTAGAAATTCCATATCTAGAAACTCCACAGCTAGAAACTGCAAAACTAGAGACTTCACAACTAGAAACTCAACAACTAAAACTCCACAACTAAAAACTCCACAACTGGAAACTCCACAACTTGAAACTCCACAACTAGAGACTCCGCAACTAGAAACTCCACAACTAGAGACTCCGCAACTCCACCACTAGAAACTCCACAACTGGAAACTCCACAACTAGATACTCCGTACTAGAAACTCCACAACTAGAGACTCCACAACTTGAAACTCCACAACTTTAAACTCCACAACTTGAGACTCCACAACTAAAAACTCCACAACTTGAAACTCCAAAATTAGAAACTCCACAACCAGAAACTCCACAACTAGAAACTCCACAACTAAAAACTCCACAACAGGAAACTCCACAACAAGAAACTCCACAACTAGAGACTTCGCAACTAGAAACTCCACAACCAGAGACTCTGCAACTAGAAACTCCGCAAGTAGAAAATCCACAAATAGAAACTCCGCAACTAGAAACTCCGCAGCTAGAAACTACACAACTAGAGACTCCACAACTAGAAACTCCACAACTAGAAACTCCACAACTAGAGACTCCACAACTTGAAACCTCACAACTTTAGGTTCCGCAACTAGAAAATCCACAGCTAGAGATTCCTCAACTAGAAACTCCACAACTAGAAACTCCACAACTCAAAACTCCAACACTAGTAACTCCAAAACTCGAAACTCCACCACTAGAGACTCCGCAACTAGAAACTCCACAACCAGACTCTGCAACTAGAAACTCCGCAGCTAGAAACTGCACAAATAGAAACTCCACTACTAGATACTCCACAACTGAAAACTCGGCAACTAGAAACTCCACAACTAGAGACTCCACAACTTGAAACTCCACAACTAGAGACTCTGCAACTAGAAACTCCACAACTAGAGACTCCGCAACTCCACAACTCGAAACTACACAACTGGAAACTCCACAACTAGACACTCCACAACTAAAAACTCTTCAACTAGAAATTCCTAAACTAGAGACTCCACAACTAAAGAATCTACAACTAGAGACTTCAAACTAGAAACTCAACAACTAGAAACTCCACAACTAAAAACTATACAACTAGAAACTCCACATCTTGAGACTCCGCAGTTAGAAACTCCACAACTAGGGACTCCGCAACTAGAAACTCCACAACTGGAAACTCCACAACTGGCAACTCCACTACTAGATACTCCACAACTGGAAACTCGGCAACTAGAAACTCCACAACTAGAGACTCCACAACTTGAAACTCCACAACTAGAGACTCTGCAACTAGAAACTCCACAACTAGAGACTCCGCAACTCCACAACTCGAAACTCCACAACTGGAAACTCCACAACTAGACACTCCACAACTAGAAAATCCACAACTAGAAACTCCACAACTATAGACTCCACAACTTGAATCTCCACAAGTTTAAACTCCACAACTTGAGACTCCACAACTATAAACTCCACAACTAGAATCTCCCCAACTAGAAACTTTACAACTCGGAACTCCACAACTAGAAACTCCACAACTAGAAACTCCACAACTAGAGACTCCGCAACTAGAAACTCCACAACCAGAGACTCTGCAACTAGAAACTCCGCAAGTAGAAACTCCACAAATAGAAACTCCGCAGCTAGAAACTACACAACTAGAGAATCCACAACTAGAAATTCCACAACTAGAAACTCCACAACTTGAAACTGCACAATTTGAAACCTCACAACTTCAAGTTCCGCAACTAGAAAATCCACAGCTAGTGATTCCGCAACTAGAAACTCCTAAACTCAAAACTCCAACACTAGAAACTCCAAAACTCGAAACTCCACAACTAGAGACTCCGCAACTAGAAACTCCACAACCAGAGACTCTGCAACTAGAAACTCCGCAGCTAGAAACTCCACAAATAGAAACTCCGCAACTAGAAACTCCACAGCTAGAAACTCCGCAACTAGAAACTCCACAAGTAGTAACTCAACAGCTAGACACTCCACAACTGGAAACTCCACAACTAGAAACTTCACAACTAGAGACTCCGCAACTAGAAACTCCACAACTGGAAACTCCACAACTAGATACTCCACAACTGGAAACTCCACAACTAGAAACTCCACAACTAGACTCCACAACTTGAAACTCCACAACTAGAGACTCCGCAACTCCACAACTAGAAACTCCACAACTGGAAACTCCACAACTAGATACTCCGCAACTAGAAACTCCACAACTAGAGATTCCACAACTTGAAACTCCGCAACTTTAAACTCCACAACTTGAGACTCCACAACTAGAAACTCCACAACTTGAAACTCCAAAATTAGAAACTCCACAACCAGAAACTCCACAACTAGAAACTCCACAACTAAAAACTCCACAACTGGAAACTCCACAACAAGAAACTCCACAACTAGAGACTTCGCAACTAGAAACTCCACAACCAGAGACTCTGCAACTAGAAACTCCGCAAGTAGAAACTCCACAAATAGAAACTCTGCAACTAGAAACTCCGCAGCTAGAAACTACACAACTAGAGACTCCTCAACTAGAAACTCCACAACTAGAAACTCCACAACTAGAGACTCCACAACATGAAACCTCACAACTTTAGGTTGCGCAACTAGAAAATCCACAGCTAGAGATTCCGCAACTAGAAACTCCCAACTAGAAACTCCACAACTCAAACCTCCAACACTAGAAACTCCAAAACTCGAAACTCCACAACTAGAGACTCCGCAACTAGAAACTCCACAACCAGAGACTCTGCAACTAGAAACTCCGCAGCTAGAAACTCCACAAATAGAAACTTCACTACTAGATACTCCACAACTGAAAACTCGGCAACTAGAAACTCCACAACTAGAGACTCCACAACTAGAAACTCCACAACCAGAGACTCTGCAACTAGAAACTCCGCAACTAGAAACTCCACAAATAGAAACTCCGCAGCTAGAAACTACACAACTAGAGACTCCACAACTAGAAATTCCACAACTAGAAACTCCACAACTGGAAACTCCACTACTAGATACTCCGCAACTGGAAACTCAGCAACTAGAAACTCCACTACTGAAAACTCCACAACTAGACACTCCACAACAAAAAACTCTTCAACTAGAAACTCCTAAACTATAGACTCCACAACTAGGGAATCTACAACTAGAGACTTGAAACTAGAAACTCAACAACTGAAAACTCCACAACTAAAAACTTAACAACTAGAAACTCTACAGCTTGAGACTCCGCAACTTGAAACTCCACAACCAGAGACTCCGCAACTAGAAACTCCACAACTAGGGACTCCACAACTAGAAACTCCACAACTAGAAACTCCACAACTCGGAACTCCACTACTAGATACTCCACAACTGGAAACTCGACAACTAGAAAATCCACATCCAGAGACTCCACAACTTGAAACTCCACAACTAGAGACTCTGCAACTAGAAACTCAACAACTAGATACTCCGCAACTCAACAACTAGAAACTCCAGAACTGGAAAATCCACAACTAGATACTCCACAACTAGAAAATCTACAACTAGAAACTCCGCAACTAGAGACTCCACAACTAGAAACTCCACAACTAGAAACTCCACAACTACAAACCCCACAAATACAGACTCGGCAACTAGAAATTCCATATCTAGAAACTCCACAGCTAGAAACTGCAAAACCAGAGACTTCACAACTAGAAACTCAACAACTAAAACTCCACAACTAAAAACTCCACAACTGGAAACTCCACAACTTGAAACTCCACAACTAGAGACTCCGCAACTAGAAACTCCACAACTAGAGACTCCGGAACTCCACAACTAGAAACTCCACAACTGGAAACTCCACAACTAGATACTCCGTACTAGAAACTTCACAACTAGAGACTCCACAACTTGAAACTCCACAACTTTAAACTCCACAACTTGAGACTCCACAACTAAAAACTCCACAACTTGAAACTCCAAAATTAGAAACTCCACAACCAGAAACTCCACAACTAGAAACTCCACAACTAAAAACTCCACAACAGGAAACTCCACAACAAGAAACTCCACAACTAGAGACTTCGCAACTAGAAACTCCACAACCAGAGACTCTGCAACTAGAAACTCCGCAAGTAGAAAATCCACAAATAGAAACTCCGCAACTAGAAACTCCGCAGCTAGAAACTACACAACTAGAGACTCCACAACTAGAAACTCCACAACTAGAAACTCCACAACTAGAGACTCCACAACTTGAAACCTCACAACTTTAGGTTCTGCAACTAGAAAATCCACAGCTAGAGATTCCGCAACTAGAAACTCCACAACTAGAAACTCCACAACTCAAAACTCCAACACTAGTAACTCCAAAACTCGAAACTCCACCACTAGAGACTCCGCAACTAGAAACTCCACAACCAGAGACTCTGCAACTAGAAACTCCGCAGCTAGAAACTGCACAAATAGAAACTCCACTAGTAGATACTCCACAACTGAAAACTCGGCAACTAGAAACTCCACAACTAGAGACTCCACAACTTGAAACTCCACAACTAGAGACTCTGCAACTAGAAACTCCACAACTAGAGACTCCGCAACTCCACAACTCGAAACTACACAACTGGAAACTCCACAACTAGACACTCCACAACCAAAAACTCTTCAACTAGAAATTCCCAAACTAGAGACTCCACAACTAAAAAATCTACAACTAGAGACTTCAAACTAGAAACTCAACAACTAGAAACTCCACAACTAAAAACTATACAACTAGAAACTCCACATCTTGAGACTCCGCAGTTAGAAACTCCACAACTAGGGACTCCGCAACTAGAAACTCCACAACTGGAAACTCCACAACTGGCAACTCCACTACTAGATACTCCACAACTGGAAACTCGGCAACTAGAAACTCCACAACTAGAGACTCCACAACTTGAAACTCCACAACTAGAGACTCTGCAACTAGAAACTCCACAACTAGAGACTCCGCAACTCCACAACTCGAAACTCCACAACTGGAAACTCCACAACTAGACACTCCACAACTAGAAAATCCACAACTAGAAACTCCACAACTATAGACTCCACAACTTGAAACTCCACAAGTTTAAACTCCACAACTTGAGACTCCACAACTAGAAACTCCACAACTAGAATCTCCCCAACTAGAAACTTTACAACTCGGAACTCCACAACTAGAGACTCCGCAACTAGAAACTCCACAACCAGAGACTCTGCAACTAGAAACTCCGCAAGTAGAAACTCCACAAATAGAAACTCCGCAGCTAGAAACTACACAACTAGAGAATCCACAACTAGAAATTCCACAACTAGAAACTCCACAACTTGAAACTGCACAATTTGAAACCTCACAACTTCAAGTTCCGCAACTAGAAAATCCACAGCTAGTGATTCCGCAACTAGAAACTCCTAAACTCAAAACTCCAACACTAGAAACTCCAAAACTCGAAACTCCACAACTAGAGACTCCGCAACTAGAAACTCCACAACCAGAGACTCTGCAACTAGAAACTCCGCAGCTAGAAACTCCACAAATAGAAACTCCGCAACTAGAAACTCCACAGCTAGAAACTCCGCAACTAGAAACTCCACAAGTAGTAACTCAACAGCTAGACACTCCACAACTGTTAACTCCACAACTAGAAACTTCACAACTAGAGACTCCGCAACTAGAAACTCCACAACTGGAAACTCCACAACTAGATACTTCACAACTGGGAACTCCACAACTAGAAACTCCACAACTAGACTCCACAACTTGAAACTCCACAACTAGAGACTCCGCAACTCCACAACTAGAAACTCCACAACTGGAAACTCCACAACTAGATACTCTGCAACTAGAAACTCCACAACTAGAGATTCCACAACTTGAAACTCCGCAACTTTAAACTCCACAACTTGAGACTCCACAACTAGAAACTCCACAACTTGAAACTCCAAAATTAGAAACTCCACAACCAGAAACTCCACAACTAGAAACTCCACAACTAAAAACTCCACAACTGGAAACTCCACAACAAGAAACTCCACAACTAGAGACTTCGCAACTAGAAACTCCACAACCAGAGACTCTGCAACTAGAAACTCCGCAAGTAGAAACTCCACAAATAGAAACTCTGCAACTAGAAACTCCGCAGCTAGAAACTACACAACTAGAGACTCCTCAACTAGAAACTCCACAACTAGAAACTCCACAACTAGAGACTCCACAACATGAAACCTCACAACTTTAGGTTGCGCAACTAGAAAATCCACAGCTAGAGATTCCGCAACTAGAAACTCCACAACTATAAACTCCACAACTCAAACCTCCAACACTAGAAACTCCAAAACTCGAAACTCCACAACTAGAGACTCCGCAACTAGAAACTCCACAACCAGAGACTCTGCAACTAGAAACTCCGCAGCTAGAAACTCCACAAATAGAAACTTCACTACTAGATACTCCACAACTGAAAACTCGGCAACTAGAAACTCCACAACTAGAGACTCCACAACTAGAAACTCCACAACCAGAGACTCTGCAACTAGAAACTCCGCAACTAGAAACTCCACAAATAGAAACTCCGCAGCTAGAAACTACACAACTAGAGACTCCACAACTAGAAATTCCACAACTAGAAACTCCACAACTGGAAACTCCACTACTAGATACTCCGCAACTGGAAACTCAGCAACTAGAAACTCCACTACTGAAACCTCCACAACTAGACACTCCACAACAAAAAACTCTTCAACTAGAAACTCCTAAACTAGAGACTCCACAACTAGGGAATCTACAACTAGAGACTTGAAACTAGAAACTCAACAACTGAAAACTCCACAACTAAAAACTTAACAACTAGAAACTCTACAGCTTGAGACTCCGCAACTTGAAACTCCACAACCAGAGACTCCGCAACTAGAAACTCCACAACTAGGGACTCCACAACTAGAAACTCCACAACTAGAAACTCCACAACTCGAAACTCCACTACTAGATACTCCACAACTGGAAACTCGACAACTAGAAACTCCACATCCAGAGACTCCACAACTTGAAACTCCACAACTAGAGACTCTGCAACTAGAAACTCAACAACTAGATACTCCGCAACTCAACAACTAGAAACTCCAGAACTGGAAAATCCACAACTAGATACTCCACAACTAGAAAATCTACAACTAGAAACTCCGCAACTAGAGACTCCACAACTAGAAACTCCACAACTAGAAACTCCACAACTACAAACCCCACAAATACAGACTCGGCAACTAGAAATTCCATATCTAGAAACTCCACAGCTAGAAACTGCAAAACTAGAGACTTCACAACTAGAAACTCAACAACTAAAACTCCACAACTAAAAACTCCACAACTGGAAACTCCACAACTTGAAACTCCACAACTAGAGACTCCGCAACTAGAAACTCCACAACTAGAGACTCCGCAACTCCACAACTAGAAACTCCACAACTGGAAACTCCACAACTAGATACTCCGTAGTAGAAACTTCACAACTAGAGACTCCACAACTTGAAACTCCACAACTTTAAACTCCACAACTTGAGACTCCACAACTAAAAACTCCACAACTTGAAACTCCAAAATTAGAAACTCCACAACCAGAAACTCCACAACTAGAAACTCCAACACTAAAAACTCCACAACAGGAAACTCCACAACAAGAAACTCCACAACTAGAGACTTCGCAACTAGAAACTCCACAACCAGAGACTCTGCAACTAGAAACTCCGCAAGTAGAAAATCCACAAATAGAAACTCCGCAACTAGAAACTCCGCAGCTAGAAACTACACAACTAGAGACTCCACAACTAGAAACTCCACAACTAGAAACTCCACAACTAGAGACTCCACAACTTGAAACCTCACAACTTTAGGTTCTGCAACTAGAAAATCCACAGCTAGAGATTCCGCAACTAGAAACTCCACAACTAGAAACTCCACAACTCAAAACTCCAACACTAGTAACTCCAAAACTCGAAACTCCACCACTAGAGACTCCGCAACTAGAAACTCCACAACCAGAGACTCTGCAACTAGAAACTCCGCAGCTAGAAACTGCACAAATAGAAACTCCACTACTAGATACTCCACAACTGAAAACTCGGCAACTAGAAACTCCACAACTAGAGACTCCACAACTTGAAACTCCACAACTAGAGACTCTGCAACTAGAAACTCCACAACTAGAGACTCCGCAACTCCACAACTCGAAACTACACAACTGGAAACTCCACAACTAGACACTCCACAACTAAAAACTCTTCAACTAGAAATTCCTAAACTAGAGACTCCACAACTAAAAAATCTACAACTAGAGACTTCAAACTAGAAACTCAACAACTAGAAACTCCACAACTAAAAACTATACAACTAGAAACTCCACATCTTGAGACTCCGCAGTTAGAAACTCCACAACTAGGGACTCCGCAACTAGAAACTCCACAACTGGAAACTCCACAACTGGCAACTCCACTACTAGATACTCCACAACTGGAAACTCGGCAACTAGAAACTCCACAACTAGAGACTCCACAACTTGAAACTCCACAACTAGAGACTCTGCAACTAGAAACTCCACAACTAGAGACTCCGCAACTCCACAACTCGAAACTCCACAACTGGAAACTCCACAACTAGACACTCCACAACTAGAAAATCCACAACTAGAAACTCCACAACTATAGACTCCACAACTTGAAACTCCACAAGTTTAAACTCCACAACTTGAGACTCCACAACTAGAAACTCCACAACTAGAATCTCCCCAACTAGAAACTTTACAACTCGGAACTCCACAACTAGAGACTCCGCAACTAGAAACTCCACAACCAGAGACTCTGCAACTAGAAACTCCGCAAGTAGAAACTCCACAAATAGAAACTCCGCAGCTAGAAACTACACAACTAGAGAATCCACAACTAGAAATTCCACAACTAGAAACTCCACAACTTGAAACTGCACAATTTGAAACCTCACAACTTCAAGTTCCGCAACTAGAAAATCCACAGCTAGTGATTCCGCAACTAGAAACTCCTAAACTCAAAACTCCAACACTAGAAACTCCAAAACTCGAAACTCCACAACTAGAGACTCCGCAACTAGAAACTCCACAACCAGAGACTCTGCAACTAGAAACTCCGCAGCTAGAAACTCCACAAATAGAAACTCCGCAACTAGAAACTCCACAGCTAGAAACTCCGCAACTAGAAACTCCACAAGTAGTAACTCAACAGCTAGACACTCCACAACTGGAAACTCCACAACTAGAAACTTCACAACTAGAGACTCCGCAACTAGAAACTCCACAACTGGAAACTCCACAACTAGATACTCCACAACTGGGAACTCCACAACTAGAAACTCCACAACTAGACTCCACAACTTGAAACTCCACAACTAGAGACTCCGCAACTCCACAACTAGAAACTCCACAACTGGAAACTCCACAACTAGATACTCCGCAACTAGAAACTCCACAACTAGAGATTCCACAACTTGAAACTCCGCAACTTTAAACTCCACAACTTGAGACTCCACAACTAGAAACTCCACAACTTGAAACTCCAAAATTAGAAACTCCACAACCAGAAACTCCACAACTAGAAACTCCACAACTAAAAACTCCACAACTGGAAACTCCACAACAAGAAACTCCACAACTAGAGACTTCGCAACTAGAAACTCCACAACCAGAGACTCTGCAACTAGAAACTCCGCAAGTAGAAACTCCACAAATAGAAACTCTGCAACTAGAAACTCCGCAGCTAGAAACTACACAACTAGAGACTCCTCAACTAGAAACTCCACAACTAGAAACTCCACAACTAGAGACTCCACAACATGAAACCTCACAACTTTAGGTTGCGCAACTAGAAAATCCACAGCTAGAGATTCCGCAACTAGAAACTCCACAACTATAAACTCCACAACTCAAACCTCCAACACTAGAAACTCCAAAACTCGAAACTCCACAACTAGAGACTCCGCAACTAGAAACTCCACAACCAGAGACTCTGCAACTAGAAACTCCGCAGCTAGAAACTCCACAAATAGAAACTTCACTACTAGATACTCCACAACTGAAAACTCGGCAACTAGAAACTCCACAACTAGAGACTCCACAACTAGAAACTCCACAACCAGAGACTCTGCAACTAGAAACTCCGCAACTAGAAACTCCACAAATAGAAACTCCGCAGCTAGAAACTACACAACTAGAGACTCCACAACTAGAAATTCCACAACTAGAAACTCCACAACTGGAAACTCCACTACTAGATACTCCGCAACTGGAAACTCAGCAACTAGAAACTCCACTACTGAAAACTCCACAACTAGACACTCCACAACAAAAAACTCTTCAACTAGAAACTCCTAAACTAGAGACTCCACAACTAGGGAATCTACAACTAGAGACTTGAAACTAGAAACTCAACAACTGAAAACTCCACAACTAAAAACTTAACAACTAGAAACTCTACAGCTTGAGACTCCGCAACTTGAAACTCCACAACCAGAGACTCCGCAACTAGAAACTCCACAACTAGGGACTCCACAACTAGAAACTCCACAACTAGAAACTCCACAACTCGAAACTCCACTACTAGATACTCCACAACTGGAAACTCGACAACTAGAAACTCCACATCCAGAGACTCCACAACTTGAAACTCCACAACTAGAGACTCTGCAACTAGAAACTCAACAACTAGATACTCCGCAACTCAACAACTAGAAACTCCAGAACTGGAAAATCCACAACTAGATACTCCACAACTAGAAAATCTACAACTAGAAACTCCGCAACTAGAGACTCCACAACTAGAAACTCCACAACTAGAAACTCCACAACTACAAACCCCACAAATACAGACTCGGCAACTAGAAATTCCATATCTAGAAACTCCACAGCTAGAAACTGCAAAACTAGAGACTTCACAACTAGAAACTCAACAACTAAAACTCCACAACTAAAAACTCCACAACTGGAAACTCCACAACTTGAAACTCCACAACTAGAGACTCCGCAACTAGAAACTCCACAACTAGAGACTCCGCAACTCCACAACTAGAAACTCCACAACTGGAAACTCCACAACTAGATACTCCGTACTAGAAACTTCACAACTAGAGACTCCACAACTTGAAACTCCACAACTTTAAACTCCACAACTTGAGACTCCACAACTAAAAACTCCACAACTTGAAACTCCAAAATTAGAAACTCCACAACCAGAAACTCCACAACTAGAAACTCCAACACTAAAAACTCCACAACAGGAAACTCCACAACAAGAAACTCCACAACTAGAGACTTCGCAACTAGAAACTCCACAACCAGAGACTCTGCAACTAGAAACTCCGCAAGTAGAAAATCCACAAATAGAAACTCCGCAACTAGAAACTCCGCAGCTAGAAACTACACAACTAGAGACTCCACAACTAGAAACTCCACAACTAGAAACTCCACAACTAGAGACTCCACAACTTGAAACCTCACAACTTTAGGTTCTGCAACTAGAAAATCCACAGCTAGAGATTCCGCAACTAGAAACTCCACAACTAGAAACTCCACAACTCAAAACTCCAACACTAGTAACTCCAAAACTCGAAACTCCACCACTAGAGACTCCGCAACTAGAAACTCCACAACCAGAGACTCTGCAACTAGAAACTCCGCAGCTAGAAACTGCACAAATAGAAACTCCACTACTAGATACTCCACAACTGAAAACTCGGCAACTAGAAACTCCACAACTAGAGACTCCACAACTTGAAACTCCACAACTAGAGACTCTGCAACTAGAAACTCCACAACTAGAGACTCCGCAACTCCACAACTCGAAACTACACAACTGGAAACTCCACAACTAGACACTCCACAACTAAAAACTCTTCAACTAGAAATTCCTAAACTAGAGACTCCACAACTAAAAAATCTACAACTAGAGACTTCAAACTAGAAACTCAACAACTAGAAACTCCACAACTAAAAACTATACAACTAGAAACTCCACATCTTGAGACTCCGCAGTTAGAAACTCCACAACTAGGGACTCCGCAACTAGAAACTCCACAACTGGAAACTCCACAACTGGCAACTCCACTACTAGATACTCCACAACTGGAAACTCGGCAACTAGAAACTCCACAACTAGAGACTCCACAACTTGAAACTCCACAACTAGAGACTCTGCAACTAGAAACTCCACAACTAGAGACTCCGCAACTCCACAACTCGAAACTCCACAACTGGAAACTCCACAACTAGACACTCCACAACTAGAAAATCCACAACTAGAAACTCCACAACTATAGACTCCACAACTTGAAACTCCACAAGTTTAAACTCCACAACTTGAGACTCCACAACTAGAAACTCCACAACTAGAATCTCCCCAACTAGAAATTTTACAACTCGGAACTCCACAACTAGAGACTCCGCAACTAGAAACTCCACAACCAGAGACTCTGCAACTAGAAACTCCGCAAGTAGAAACTCCACAAATAGAAACTCCGCAGCTAGAAACTACACAACTAGAGAATCCACAACTAGAAATTCCACAACTAGAAACTCCACAACTTGAAACTGCACAATTTGAAACCTCACAACTTCAAGTTCCGCAACTAGAAAATCCACAGCTAGTGATTCCGCAACTAGAAACTCCTAAACTCAAAACTCCAACACTAGAAACTCCAAAACTCGAAACTCCACAACTAGAGACTCCGCAACTAGAAACTCCACAACCAGAGACTCTGCAACTAGAAACTCCGCAGCTAGAAACTCCACAAATAGAAACTCCGCAACTAGAAACTCCACAGCTAGAAACTCCGCAACTAGAAACTCCACAAGTAGTAACTCAACAGCTAGACACTCCACAACTGGAAACTCCACAACTAGAAACTTCACAACTAGAGACTCCGCAACTAGAAACTCCACAACTGGAAACTCCACAACTAGATACTCCACAGCTGGGAACTCCACAACTAGAAACTCCACAACTAGACTCCACAACTTGAAACTCCACAACTAGAGACTCCGCAACTCCACAACTAGAAACTCCACAACTGGAAACTCCACAACTAGATACTCCGCAACTAGAAACTCCACAACTAGAGATTCCACAACTTGAAACTCCGCAACTTTAAACTCCACAACTTGAGACTCCACAACTAGAAACTCCACAACTTGAAACTCCAAAATTAGAAACTCCACAACCAGAAACTCCACAACTAGAAACTCCACAACTAAAAACTCCACAACTGGAAACTCCACAACAAGAAACTCCACAACTAGAGACTTCGCAACTAGAAACTCCACAACCAGAGACTCTGCAACTAGAAACTCCGCAAGTAGAAACTCCACAAATAGAAACTCTGCAACTAGAAACTCCGCAGCTAGAAACTACACAACTAGAGACTCCTCAACTAGAAACTCCACAACTAGAAACTCCACAACTAGAGACTCCACAAGATGAAACCTCACAACTTTAGGTTGTGCAACTAGAAAATCCACAGCTAGAGATTCCGCAACTAGAAACTCCACAACTAGAAACTCCACAACTCAAACCTCCAACACTAGAAACTCCAAAACTCGAAACTCCACAACTAGAGACTCCGCAACTAGAAACTCCACAACCAGAGACTCTGCAACTAGAAACTCCGCAGCTAGAAACTCCACAAATAGAAACTTCACTACTAGATACTCCACAACTGAAAACTCGGCAACTAGAAACTCCACAACTATAGACTCCACAACTAGAAACTCCACAACCAGAGACTCTGCAACTAGAAACTCCGCAACTAGAAACTCCACAAATAGAAACTCCGCAGCTAGAAACTACACAACTAGAGACTCCACAACTAGAAATTCCACAACTAGAAACTCCACAACTGGAAACTCCACTACTAGATTCTCCGCAACTGGAAACTCAGCAACTAGAAACTCCACAACTAGAGACTCCACAACTTGAAGCTCCACAACTAAAGACTCTGCAACTCGAAACTCCACAACTCGAAACTCCACTACTGAAAACTCCACAACTAGACACTCCACAACAAAAAACTCTTCAACTAGAAACTCCTAAACTAGAGACTCCACAACTAGGGAATCTACAACTAGAGACTTGAAACTAGAAACTCAACAACTGGAAACTCCACAACTAAAAACTTAACAACTAGAAACTCTACAGCTTGAGACTCCGCAACTTGAAACTCCACAACCAGAGACTCCGCAACTAGAAACTCCACAACTAGGGACTCCACAACTAGAAACTCCACAACTAGAAACTCCACAACTCGAAACTCCACTACTAGATACTCCACAACTGGAAACTCGACAACTAGAAACTCCACATCCAGAGACTCCACAACTTGAAACTCCACAACTAGAGACTCTGCAACTAGAAACTCAACAACTAGATACTCCGCAACTCAACAACTAGAAACTCCAGAACTGGAAAATCCACAACTAGATACTCCACAACTAGAAAATCTACAACTAGAAACTCCGCAACTAGAGACTCCACAACTAGAAACTCCACAACTAGAAACTCCACAACTACAAACCCCACAAATACAGACTCGGCAACTAGAAATTCCATATCTAGAAACTCCACAGCTAGAAACTGCAAAACTAGAGACTTCACAACTAGAAACTCAACAACTAAAACTCCACAACTAAAAACTCCACAACTGGAAACTCCACAACTTGAGACTCTGCAACTAGAAACTTCACAACTAGAAACTCCGCTATTAAAAACTCCGCAACTAGAAACTCCACAATTTAAAACTCCACAACTAGATACTCCACAACTGGAAACTCCACAACTAGATACTTCACAACTGGAAACTCCACAACTAGATACTCCACAACTAAAAACTCCACAACTAGAAACTCCACAACTAGAGACTCCACAACTAAAAACTCCACAACCAGAGACTCCGCAACTTCACAACTAGAAACTCCACAACTAGGGACTCCACAACTGGAAACTCCACAACCAGGAACCCTACAACTAGAAACTCCACAACTAGAAACTCCACAACTAGAAACTCCGCAACTAGACACTCCACAACTAAAAACTCCACAACTAGAAACTCCACAACTACAAACTCCACCAATAGAGACTCGGCAACTAGAAATTCCATATCCAGAAACTCCACAACTAGAAACTCCACAACTAGAAACTCTACAACTAGAGACTCCGCAACTAGAAACTCCACAGCCAGAGACTCTGCAACTAGAAACTCTGCAGCTAGAAACTCCACAACTACAAACTCCACCAATAGAGACTCGGCAACTAGAAATTCCATATCTAGAGACTCCACAACTAGAAACTCCACAACCAGAGACTCTGCAACTAGAAACTCCACAACTAGAAACTCCACAACTAGAAACTCCACAACTAGAGACTCCGCAACTAGAAACTCCACAACCAGAGACTCTGCAACTAGAAACTCCGCAGCTAGAAACTCCACAAATAGAAACTCCACTACTGGATACTCCACAACTGAAAACTCGGCAACTAGAAACTCCACAACTAGAGACTCCACAACTAGAAACTCCACAACCAGAGACTCTGCAACTAGAAACTCCGCAACAAGAAACTCCACAAATAGAAACTCCGCAGCTAGAAACTACACAACTAGAGACTCCACAACTAGAAATTCCACAACTAGAAACTCCACAACTGGAAACTCCACTACTAGATACTCCGCAACTGGAAACTCAGCAACTAGAAACTCCACAACTAGAGACTCCACAACCTGAAACTCCACAACTAAAGACTCTGCAACTCGAAACTCCACAACTCGAAACTCCACTACTGAAAACTCCACAACTAGACACTCCACAACAAAAATTTCTTCAACTAGAAACTCCTAAACTAGAGACTCCACAACTAGGGAATCTACAACTAGAGACTTGAAACTAGAAACTCAACAACTGAAAACTCCACAACTAAAAACTTAACAACTAGAAACTCTACAGCTTGAGACTCCGCAACTTGAAACTCCACAACCAGAGACTCCGCAACTAGAAACTCCACAACTAGGGACTCCACAACTAGAAACTCCACAACTAGAAACTCCACAACTCGAAACTCCACTACTAGATACTCCACAACTGGAAACTCGACAACTAGAAACTCCACATCCAGAGACTCCACAACTTGAAACTCCACAACTAGAGACTCTGCAACTAGAAACTCAACAACTAGATACTCCGCAACTCAACAACTAGAAACTCCAGAACTGGAAAATCCACAACTAGATACTCCACAACTAGAAAATCTACAACTAGAAACTCCGCAACTAGAGACTCCACAACTAGAAACTCCACAACTAGAAACTCCACAACTACAAACCCCACAAATACAGACTCGGCAACTAGAAATTCCATATCTAGAAACTCCACAGCTAGAAACTGCAAAACTAGTGACTTCACAACTAGAAACTCAACAACTAAAACTCCACAACTAAAAACTCCACAACTGGAAACTCCACAACTTGAAACTCCACAACTAGAGACTCCGCAACTAGAAACTCCACAACTAGAGACTCCGCAACTCCACAACTAGAAACTCCACAACTGGAAACTCCACAACTAGATACTCCGTACTAGAAACTCCACAACTAGAGACTCCACAACTTGAAACTCCACAACTTTAAACTCCACAACTTGAGACTCCACAACTAAAAACTCCACAACTTGAAACTCCAAAATTAGAAACTCCACAACCAGAAACTCCACAACTAGAAACTCCACAACTAAAAACTCCACAACAGGAAACTCCACAACAAGAAACTCCACAACTAGAGACTTCGCAACTAGAAACTCCACAACCAGAGACTCTGCAACTAGAAACTCCGCAAGTAGAAAATCCACAAATAGAAACTCCGCAACTAGAAACTCCGCAGCTAGAAACTACACAACTAGAGACTCCACAACTAGAAACTCCACAACTAGAAACTCCACAACTAGAGACTCCACAACTTGAAACCTCACAACTTTAGGTTCCGCAACTAGAAAATCCACCGCTAGAGATTCCGCAACTAGAAACTCCACAACTAGAAACTCCACAACTCAAAACTCCAACACTAGTAACTCCAAAACTCGAAACTCCACCACTAGAGACTCCGCAACTAGAAACTCCACAACCAGAGACTCTGCAACTAGAAACTCCGCAGCTAGAAACTGCACAAATAGAAACTCCACTACTAGATACTCCACAACTGAAAACTCGGCAACTAGAAACTCCACAACTAGAGACTCCACAACTTGAAACTCCACAACTAGAGACTCTGCAACTAGAAACTCCACAACTAGAGACTCCGCAACTCCACAACTCGAAACTACACAACTGGAAACTCCACAACTAGACACTCCACAACTAAAAACTCTTCAACTAGAAATTCCTAAACTAGAGACTCCACAACTAAAAAATCTACAACTAGAGACTTCAAACTAGAAACTCAACAACTAGAAACTCCACAACTAAAAACTATACAACTAGAAACTCCACTTCTTGAGACTCCGCAGTTAGAAACTCCACAACTAGGGACTCCGCAACTAGAAACTCCACAACTGGAAACTCCACAACTGGCAACTCCACTACTAGATACTCCACAACTGGAAACTCGGCAACTAGAAACTCCACAACTAGAGACTCCACAACTTGAAACTCCACAACTAGAGACTCTGCAACTAGAAACTCCACAACTAGAGACTCCGCAACTCCACAACTCGAAACTCTACAACTGGAAACTCCACAACTAGACACTCCGCAACTAGAAAATCCACAACTAGAAACTCCACAACTATAGACTCCACAACTTGAAACTCCACAAGTTTAAACTCCACAACTTGAGACTCCACAACTAGAAACTCCACAACTAGAATCTCCCCAACTAGAAACTTTACAACTCGGAACTCCACAACTAGAAACTCCACAACTAGAAACTCCACAACTAGAGACTCCGCAACTAGAAACTCCACAACCAGAGACTCTGACACTAGAAACTGCGCAACTAGAAACTCCACAAATAGAAACTCCGCAGCTAGAAACTACACAACTAGAGAATCCACAACTAGAAATTCCTCAACTAGAAACTCCACAACTTGAAACTGCACAACTTGAAACCTCACAACTTTAGGTTCCGCAACTAGAAAATCCACAGCTAGTGATTCCGCAACTAGAAACTCCTAAACTCAAAACTCCAACACTAGAAACTCCAAAACTCGAAACTCCACAACTAGAGACTCCGCAACTAGAAACTCCACAACCAGAGACTCTGCAACTAGAAACTCCGCAGCTAGAAACTCCACAAATAGAAACTCCGCAACTAGAAACTCCACAGCTAGAAACTCCGCAACTAGAAACTCCACAACTAGAGACTCCGCAACTCCACAACTAGAAACTCCACAACTGGAAACTCCACAACTAGAAACTTCACAACTAGAGACTCCGCAACTAGAAACTCCACAACTGGAAACTCCACAACTAGATACTCCACAACTGGAAACTCCACAACTAGAAACTCCACAACTAGACTCCACAACTTGAAACTCCACAACTAGAGACTCCGCAACTCCACAACTAGAAACTCCACAACTGGAAACTCCACAACTAGATACTCCGCAACTAGAAACTCCACAACTAGAGATTCCACAACTTGAAACTCCGCAACTTTAAACTCCACAACTTGAGACTCCACAACTAGAAACTCCACAACTTGAAACTCCAAAATTAGAAACTCCACAACCAGAAACTCCACAACTAGAAACTCCACAACTAAAAACTCCACAACTGGAAACTCCACAACAAGAAACTCCACAACTAGAGACTTCGCAACTAGAAACTCCACAACCAGAGACTCTGCAACTAGAAACTCCGCAAGTAGAAACTCCACAAATAGAAACTCTGCAACTAGAAACTCCGCAGCTAGAAACTACACAACTAGAGACTCCTCAACTAGAAACTCCACAACTAGAAACTCCACAACCAGAGACTCTGCAACTAGAAACTCCGCAACTAGAAACTCCACAAATAGAAACTCCGCAGCTAGAAACTACACAACTTTAAGTTCCGCAACTAGAAAATCCACAGCTAGTGATTCCGCAACTAGAAACTCCTAAACTCAAAACTCCAACACTAGAAACTCCAAAAATCGAAACTCCACAACTAGAGACTCCGCAACTAGAAACTCCACAACCAGAGACTCTGCAACTAGAAACTCCGCAGCTAGAAACTCCGCAACTAGAAACTACACAAGTAGTAACTCCACAACTAGATACTCCACAACTGGAAACTCCACAACTAGAAACTTCACAACTAGAGACTCCGCAACTAGAAACTACACAACTGGAAACTCCACATCTAGATACTCCACAACTGGAAACTCCACAACTAGAAACTCCACAACTAGACTCCACAACTTGAAACTCCACAACTAGAGACTCCGCAATTCCACAACTAGAAACTCCACAACTGGAAACTCCACAACTAGATACTCCGCAAATAGAAACTCCACAACTAGAGACTCCACAACTTGAAACTCCACAACTTTAAACTCCACAACTTGAGACTCCACAACTAGAAACTCCACAACTTGAAACTCCAAAATTAGAAACTCCACAACCAGAAACTCCTAACTAGAGACTTCGCAACTAGAAACTCCACAGCCAGAGACTCTGCAACTAGAAACTCCGCAAGTAGAAACTCCACAAATAAAAAATCTGCAACTAGAAACTCCGCAGCTAGAAACTACACAACTAGAGACTCCACAACTAGAAACTCCACAACTAGAAACTCCACAACTAGAGACTCCACAACTTGAAACCTAACAACTTTACGTTCCGCAACTAGAAAATCCACAGCTAGAGATTCCGCAACTAGAAACTCCACAACTAGAAACTCCACAACTCAAACCTCCAACACTAGAAACTCCAAAACTCGAAACTCCACAACTAGAGACTCCGCAACTAGAAACTCCACAACCAGAGACTCTGCAACTAGAAACTCCGCAGCTAGAAACTCCACAAATACAAACTCCACTACTAGGTACTCCACAACTGAAAACTCGGCAACTAGAAACTCCACAACTAGAGACTCCACAACTTGAAACTCCACAACTAGAGACTCTGCAACTAGAAACTCCACATCTAGAGACTCCGCAACTCCACAACTCGAAACTCCACAACCGGAAACTCCACAACTAGGCACTCCACAACTAAAAACTCTTCAACTAGAAATTCCTAAACTAGAGACTCCACAACTAGAGAATCTACAACTAGAGACTTCAAACTAGAAACTCAAGCACTAGAAACTCCACAACGAAAAACTCAACAACCAGAAACTCCACAGCTTGAGACTCCGCAACTAGAAACTCCACAACTAGGGACTCCGCAACTAGAAACTCCACAACTAGAAACTCCACAACTGGAAACTCCACTACTAGATACTCCGCAACTGGAAACTCAGCAACTAGAAACTCCACAACTAGAGACTCCACAACTTGAAACTCCACAACTAAAGACTCTGCAACTCGAAACTCCACAACTCGAAACTCCACTACTGGAAACTCCACAACTAGACACTCCACAACAAAAAACTCTTCAACTAGAAACTCCTAAACTAGAGACTCCACAACTAGGGAATCTACAACTAGAGACTTGAAACTAGAAACTCAACAACTGGAAACTCCACAACTAAAAACTTAACAACTAGAAACTCTACAGCATGAGACTCCGCAACTTGAAACTCCACAACCAGAGACTCCGCAACTAGAAACTCCACAACTAGGGACTCCACAACTAGAAACTCCACAACTCGAAACTCCACTACTAGATACTCCACAACTGGAAACTCGACAACTAGAAACTCCACATCCAGAGACTCCACAACTTGAAACTCCACAACTAGAGACTCTGCAACTAGAAACTCAACAACTAGATACTCCGCAACTCAACAACTAGAAACTCCAGAACTGGAAAATCCACAACTAGATACTCCACAACTAGAAAATCTACAACTAGAAACTCCGCAACTAGAGACTCCACAACTAGAAACTCCACAACTAGAAACTCCACAACTACAAACCCCACAAATACAGACTCGGCAACTAGAAATTCCATATCTAGAAACTCCACAGCTAGAAACTCCACAACTACAAACCCCACAAATACAGACTCGGCAACTAGAAATTCCATATCTAGAAACTCCACAGCTAGAAACTGCAAAACTTGAGACTCTGCAACTAGAAACTTCACAACTAGAAACTCCGCTATTAAAAACTCCGCAGCTAGAAACTCCACAATTTAAAACTCCACAACTAGATACTCCACAACTGGAAACTCCACAAATAGATACTTCACAACTGGAAACTCCACAACTAGATACTCCACAACTAAAAACTCCACAACTAGAAACTCCACAACTAGAGACTCCACAACTAAAAACTCCACAACCAGAGACTCCGCAACTTCACAACTAGAAACTCCACAACTAGGGACTCCACAACTGGAAACTCCACAACCAGGAACCCTACAACTAGAAACTCCACAACTAGAAACTCCACAACTAGAAACTCCGCTACTAGACACTCCACAACTAAAACCTCCACAACTAGAAACTCCACAACTACAAACTCCACCAATAGAGACTCGGCAACTAGAAATTCCATATCCAGAAACTCCACAACTAGAAACACCACAACTAGAAACTCTACAACTAGAGACTCCGCAACTAGAAACTCCACAGCCAGAGACTCTGCAACTAGAAACTCTGCAGCTAGAAACTCCACAAATAGAAACTCCACAACTACAAACTCCACCAATAGAGACTCGGCAACTAGAAATTCCATATCTAGAAACTCCACAACTAAAAACTCCACAACTAGAAACTGCACAACTAGAAACTCCACAACAGGAGACTCCACAACTAGAAACTCCACAGCTAGAAACTCCACCACTAGAAACTCCACAACTTGAAACCTCACAACCCTAAGTTCCGCAACTAGAAAATCCACAGCTAGAGATTCCGCAACTAGAAACTCCACAACTCAAACTTCCACAACAAGAAACTCCACAACTCGAAACTCCACAACTGGAAACTCCACAACTGGAAACTCCACAAGTAGACACTCCACAACTAAAAACTCTACAACTAGAAAGTTCTAAACTAGAGACTCCACAACTAGAGACTACAACTAGAGACTTCAAACTAGAAACTCAACAACATGAAAGTCCACAACTTGAAACTCCACAACTAGAAACTCCACAACTAGAAACTCTACAACTAGAGACTCTTCAACTAGAGAATTCGCAACTAGAAACTCCAAAACTCGAAACTCCACAACTCAAAACTCCACAACTTGAAACTCCTAAACTAGAGACTCCATAACTAGAGACTCCACAACTAGCGACTTCAAAACTAGAAACTCAACATTTAGAAGCTCCACAACTAAAAACTCTACAACTAGAAATTCCACAACTTGAGAACCCGCCACTTTAAATTCCACAACCCTAGACTCCACAACTAAAAACTCCACGACTAGAAACTCCACAACTAGAAACTCCATAACTAGAACCTCCACAACCAGAGGCACCGCAACTAGAATCTCTGCAACTAGAAACTCCACAACCTGAAACTCCACAACTAGAAACTCCAACACTAGCAACTCCACAACTGGAAACTCGACAACTAGAAACTCCACATCCAGAAACTCCACAACTTGAAACTCCACAACTAGAGACTCTGCAACTAGAAACTCAACAACTAGATACTCCGCAACTCAGCAACTAGAAACTCCAGAACTAGAAAATCCACAACTAGATACTCCACAACTAGAAAATCTACAACTAGAATCTCCGCAACTAGAGACTCCACAACTAGAAACTCCACAACTAGAAACTCCACAACTACAAACCCCACAAATACAGACTCGGCAACTAGAAATTCCATATCTAGAAACTCCACAGCTAGAAACTGCAAAACTAGAGACTTCACAACTAGAAACTCAACAACTAAAACTCCACAACTAAAAACTGCACAACTGGAAACTCCACAACTTGAGACTCTGCAACTAGAAACTTCACAACTAGAAACTCCGCTATTAAAGACTCCGCAACTAGAAACTCCGCAACTAGAAACTCCACAATTTAAAACTCCACAACTAGATACTCCACAACTGAAAACTCCACAACTAGATACTTCACAACTGGAAACTCTACAACTAGATACTCCACAACTAACAACTCCACAACTAGAAACTCCACAACTAGAGACTCCACAACTAAAAACTCCACAACCAGAGACTCCGCAACTTCACAACTAGAAACTCCACAACTGGAAACTGCACAACTAGATACTCTGCAACTAGAAACTCCACAACTAGAGACTCCACAACTTGAAACTCCACAACTTTAAACTCCACAACTTGAGACTCCACAACTAGAAACTCCACAACTTGAAACTCCACAGCTTGAGACTGCGCAACTAGAAACTCCACAACTAGGGACTCCACAACTGGAAACTCCACAACCAGGAACTCTACAACTAGAAACTCCACAACTAGAAACTCCACAACTAGAAACTCCGCAACTAGACACTCCACAACTAAAAACTCCACAACTAGAAACTCCACAACTACAAACTCCACCAATAGAGACTCGGCAACTAGAAATTCCATATCTAGAAACTCCACAACTAGAAACTCCACAACTAGAAACTCTACAACTAGAGACTCCGCAACTAGAAACTCCACAGCCAGAGACTCTGCAACTAGAAACTCTGCAGCTAGAAACTCCACAAATAGAAACAACACAACTACAAACTCCATCAATAGAGACTCGGCAACTAGAAATTCCATATCTAGAAACTCCACAACTAAAAACTCCACAACTAGAAACTGCACAACTAGAAACTCCACAACAGGAGACTCCACAACTAGAAACTCCACAGCTAGAAACTCCACAACTAGAAACTCCACAACTTGAAACCTCACAACCCTAAGTTCCGCAACTAGAAAATCCACAGCTACAGATTCCGCAACTAGAAACTCCACAACTCAAACTTCCACAACAAGAAACTCCACAACTGGAAACTCCACAACTGGAAACTCCACAACTGGAAACTCCACAACTAGACACTCCACAACTAAAAACTCTACAACTAGAAAGTTCTAAACTAGAGACTCCACAACTAGAGACTACAACTAGAGACTTCAAACTAGAAACTCAACAACATGAAAGTCCACAACTTGAAACTCCACAACTAGAAACTCCACAACTAGAAACTCTACAACTAGAGACTCTTCAACTAGAGAATTCGCAACTAGAAACTCCAAAACTAGAAACTCCACAACTAGAAACTCCACAACTCGAAACTCCACAACTCAAAACTCCACAACTTGAAACTCTACAACTAGAAACTCCTAAACTAGAGACTCCATAACTAGAGACTCCACAACTAGAGACTTCAAAACTAGAAACTCAACATTTAGAAGCTCCACAACTAAAAACTCTACAACTAGAAATTCCACAACTTTAGAACCCGCCACTTTAAATTCCACAACCCTAGACTCCACAACTAAAAACTCCACGACTAGAAACTCCACTACTAGAAACTCCATAACTAGAACCTCCACAACCAGAGGCACCGCAACTAGAATCTCTGCAACTAGAAACTCCACAACCTGAAACTCCACTACTAGAAACTCCAACACTAGCAACTCCACAACTAGAAACTCCGCAACTAGAGACTCCACAACTAGAAACTCCACAACTAGAGTCTCCACAACTTGAAACTCCACAACTAAAAACTCCGCAACCAGAAACTCCACAACTAGAAACTCCACAACTAGAAACTCCGCAACTAGAGACTCCACAACTAGAAACTCTACAACTAGAAATTCCACATCTAGAGACTTTGCAACTAGAAACTCCGCAGCTAGAAACTCCACAACTAGAAACTCCGCAACTAGAAACTCCACAACTAGAAACTCCACAACTTGAAACCTCACAGCCTTAAGTTCCGCAACTAGAAAATCCACAACTAGAGATTCCGCAACTAGAAACTGCACAACTAGAAACTCCACAACTCGAAACTCCACAACTCAAAACTCCACAATTCGAAACTCCACAACTCGAAACTCCAGAACTTGAAACTTCACAACTAGACACTCAAAAACTAAAAACTCTACAACTAGAAACTCCTAAACTAGAAACTCCACAACTAGAGACTTCAAACTAGAAACTCGAAAACTAGAAACTGCACAACTAAAAACTAAAACTCCACAACTAGAAACTCCACAGCTTGAGACTCCGCAACTTGAAACTCCACAACTGGAAACACCGCAACTAGAAACTCCACAACTGGAAACTGGAAACACCGCAACTAGAAACTCCACAACTGGAAACTTCACTACTAGATACTCCACAACTAGAAACTCGACAACTAGAAACTCCACAACTAGAGACTCCACAACTAAAAACTCCACAACTAGAAACTCCACAACTACAAACTCCACCAATAGAGACTCGGCAACTAGAAATTTCATATCAAGAACCTCCACAACTAAAAACTCCACAACTAATAACTCCACAACTAGAAACTCCACAACTAGAAACTCTACAACTAGAGACTCCGCAACTAGAAACTCCACAACTAGACTCCCCAACTTGAAACTCTACAACTTCAAACTCCACAACTTGAGACTCCACAACTAGAAACTCCACAACTAGAGACTCCACAACTCGAAACTCCACAACTAGAAACTCCACAACTAGAAACTCCACAACCAGAGACTCCGCAATTCCACAACTAAAAACTCCACAACTTGAAAATCCACAACTAGATACTCCGCAACTAGAAACTCCACAACTAGAGACTCCACAACTAGAAACTCCACAACTAGAAACTCCACAACTTCAAACTCCACAAATAGAGACTCGGCTACAAGAAAGTTCTAGTCTAGAAAGTCCACAACTAAAAACTGCACAACTGGAAACTCCACAACCAGAGACTCCGCAACTAGAAACTCCGCTGCTAGAAACTCCACAAATAGAAACTCCGCAACTAGAAACTCCGCAGCTAGAAACTACACAACTACAGACTCCACAACTAGAAACTCCACAACTAGAAACTCCACAACTTGAAACCTCACAACCTTAAATTACGCAACTAGAAAATCCACAGCTAGAGATTCCGCAACTAGAAACTCCACAACTCGAAACTCCACAACTGGGAACTGCACAACTAGACACACCACAACTAAAAACTCTTCAACAAGAAACTCCTAAACTAGAGACTCCACAACTACAGAATCTACAACTAGAGATTTCAAACTAGAAACTCAACAACTAGAAACTCCACAACTAAAAACTCAACAACTAGAAACTCCACAGCTTGAGACTCCGCAACTTCAAACTCCACAACTAGAAACTCCGCATTTAGAAACTCCACAACTAGGGACTCGGCAACTAGAAACTCCACAACTAGAAACTCCACAACTCGAAACTCCACTACTAGATACTCCACAACTGGAAACTCGACTACAAGAAACTCCACAACTAGAGACTCTGCAACTAGAAACTCAACAACTAGCGACTCCGCCACTCAACTACTAGAAACTCCACAACTGGAAATCCACAACTAAATACTCTACAACTAGAAAATCTACAACTAGGAACTCCACAACTATAGACTCCACAACTTGAAACTCCACAAGTTTAAACTCCACAACTTGAGACTACACAACTAGAAACTTCACAACTAGAAACTCCACAACTAGAAACTCCCCAACTAGAAACTCCGCAACTGGAAACTCCGCAACAGGAGACTCTACAACTAGAAACTCCACAACTAGAAACTCCAAAAATAGAAACTGCACATCTAGAAACTTCACAACTAGAAACTCCGCAACTAGAGACTCCACAACTAGAAACTCCACAACTTGAAACTCCTCAACTAGAAACTCCACAACCAGAAACTCCATAACTAGAAACTCCACAACTGGAAACTCCGCATTTAGAGACTCCACAACTAGAAACTCCGCAACTACAAACTCCACAAATACAGACTCGGCAACTAGAAATTCCATATCTAGAAACTACACAACTAGAAACTGCAAAACTAGACACTCACAACTAGAAACTCAACAACTAGAAACTCCACAACTAAAAACTCCACAACTGGAAACTCCACAACTTGAGACTCTGCAACTTGAAACTTCACAACTAGAAACTCCGCTATTAAAAACTCCGCAACTAGAAACTCCATAACTTAAAGTTCACAACTAAATACTCCACAACTGGAAACTCCACAACTAGATACTTCACAACTGAAAACTCCACAACTAGATTCTCCATAACTGGAAACTCCACAACTAGAAACTCGACAACTAGAGACTCCACAACTCGAAACTCCACAACTAGAAACTCCACAACTAGAAACTCCACAACCAGAGACTCCGCAACTCCACAACTAGAAACTACACAACTGGAAACTCCACAATTAGATACTCCGCAACTAGAAACTCCACAACTAGAGACTCCACAACTTGAAACTCCACAACTTTAAACTCCACAACTTGAGACTCCACAACTAGAAACTCCACAACTTGAAACTCTACAACTAGTAACTCCACAACCAGAAACTCCACAACTAGAAACTCCACAACTAGAAACTCCACAACTAGAAACTGCAACTAGAGACTCCACAACTAGAAACTCCACAACTACAAACTCCACAACTACAAGCTCCACAAATAGAGACTCGGCTACAAGAAAATTATTGTCTAGAAAGTCCACAACTAAAAACTCCACAACTAGAAACTCCACAACTAGAAACTCCACAACTAGAGACTCCACAACTTGAAACTCCACAACTTTAAACTCCACAACTTGAGACTCCACAACTAGAAACTCCACAACTTGAAACTCCAAGACTACAAACTCCACAACCAGAAACTGCACAACTAGAAACTATACAACTAGAAACTCCACAACTAGAAACTCTGCAACTAGAGACTCCACAACTAGAAACTCCACAACTAGAAACTCCACAACTACAAGCTCCACAAATAGAGACTCGGCTACGAGAAAATTCCTGTCTAGAAAGTCCACAACTAAAAACTCCACAACTTGAAACTCCACAACTAGAAACTCCACAACTAGAAACTCCACAACTAGAGACTCCGCAACTAGAAACTCCACAACCAGAGACTCTGCAACTAGAAACTCTGCAGCTAGAAACTCCACAACTCAAAACTCCACAACTAGAAACTCCAAAGCTACAAACTCTTCAACTAGAAATTCCTAAACTAGAGACTCCACAACTAGAAAATCTACAACTAGAGACTTCAAACTAGAAAGTCAACATTTAGAAACTCCACAACTAAAAACTCAAAAACTAGAAACTCCACATCTTGAGACTCCGCAACTAGAAACTCCACAACTAGGGACTCTGCAACTAGAAACTGCACAACTAGAGACTCTGCAACTAGAAACTCCACAACTAGAGACTCCGCTACTCCACAACTCGAAACTCCACAACTGGAAACTCCACAACTAAAAACTCTTCAACTAGAAATTCCTAAACTAGAGACTCCACAACTAGAGAATCTACAACTAGAGACTTCAAACTTGAAACTCAACAACTAGAAACTCCACAACTAAAAACTCAACAACTAGAAACTCCACAGCTTGAGACTCTACAACTGGAAACTCCACAACTAGGGACTCCGCAACTAGAAACTCCAAAACTAGAAATTCCACAACTGGAAACTCCACTACTAGATACTCCACAACTGGAAACTCGGCAACTAGAAACTCCACAACTAGAGACTCCACAACTTGAAACTCCACAACTAGAGACTCTGCAACTAGAAACTCCACAACTCGAAACTCCACAACTGGAAACTCCACAACTAGACACTTCACAACTAAAACCCTTCCACTAGAAACTCCTAAACTAGAGACTCCACAACTAGAGAATCTACAACTAGAGACTTCAAACTAGAAACTTAACAACTAAAAACTCCACAACTAAAAACTCAACAACTAGAAACTCCACAGCTTGGGACTCCGCAACTTGAAACTCCACAACTAGAAACTCCGCAACTAGAAACTCCACAACTAAGGACTCTACAATTAGAAACTCCACAACTAGAAACTCCACAACTAGAAACTTCACAACTAGAAACTCCGCAACTAGAGACTCCACAATTAGAAACTCCGCAACTAGAAACTCCGCAACAGGAGACTCTACAACTAGAAACTCCACAACTAGAAACTCCAAAACTAGAAACTCCACAACTAGAAAGTTCACAACTAGAAACTCCGCAACTAGAGACTCCAAAACTAGAAACTCCACAACTTGAAACTCCTCAACTAGAAACTCCACAACTGGAAACTCCACAACTAGACACTCCAGAACTAAAAACTCTTCAACAAGAAACTCCTAAACTAGAGACTCCACAACTAGAGAATCTACAACTAGAGATTTCAAACTAGAAACTCAACAACTAGAAACTCCACAACTAAAAACTCAACAACTAGAAACTCCACAGCTTGAGACTCCGCAACTTCAAACTCCACAACTAGAAACTCCGCATTTAGAAACTCCACAACTAGGGACTCGGCAACTAGAAACTCCACAACTAGACACTCCACAACTCGAAACTCCACTACTAGATACTCCACAACTGGAAACTCGACTACAAGAAACTCCACAACTAGAGACTCTGCAACTAGAAACTCAACAACTAGCGACTCCGCCACTCAACTACTAGAAACTCCACAACTGGAAATCCACAACTAAATACTCCACAACTAGAAAATCTACAACTAGGAACTCCACAACTATAGACTCCACAACTTGAAACTCCACAAGTTTAAACTCCACAACTTGAGACTACACAACTAGAAACTTCACAACTAGAAACTCCACAACTAGAAACTCCCCAACTAGAAACTCCGCAACTGGAAACTCCGCAACAGGAGACTCTACAACTAGAAACTCCACAACTAGAAACTCCAAAAATAGAAACTGCACATCTAGAAACTTCACAACTAGAAACTCCGCAACTAGAGAATCCACAACTAGAAACTCCACAACTTGAAACTCCTCAACTAGAAACTCCACAACCAGAAACTCCATAACTAGAAACTCCACAACTGGAAACTCCGCATTTAGAGACTCCACAACTAGAAACTCCACAACTAGAAACTCCGCAACTACAAACTCCACAAATACAGACTCGGCAACTAGAAATTCCATATCTAGAAACTACACAACTAGAAACTGCAAAACTAGACACTCACAACTAGAAACTCAACAACTAGAAACTACACAACTGGAAACTCCACAACTTGAGACTCCGCAACTTGAAACTTCACAACTAGAAACTCCGCTATTAAAAACTCCGCAACTAGAAACTCCATAACTTAAAGTTCACAACTAAATACTCCACAACTGGAAACTCCACAACTAGATACTTCACAACTGAAAACTCCACAACTAGATTCTCCACAACTGGAAACTCCACAACTAGAAACTCGACAACTAGAGACTCCACAACTCGAAACTCCACAACTAGAAACTCCACAACTAGAAACTCCACAACCAGAGACTCCGCAACTCCACAACTAGAAACTACACAACTGGAAACTCCACAACTAGATACTCCGCAACTAGAAACTCCACAACTAGAGACTCCACAACTTGAAACTCCACAACTTTAAACTCCACAACTTGAGACTCCACAACTAGAAACTCCACAACTTGAAACTCTACAACTAGAAACTCCACAACCAGAAACTCCACAACTAGAAACTCCACAACTAGAAACTCCACAACTAGAAACTCTGCAACTAGAGACTCCACAACTAGAAACTCCACAACTACAAACTCCACAACTACAAGCTCCACAAATAGAGACTCGGCTACAAGAAAATTAATGTCTAGAAAGTCCACAACTAAAAACTCCACAACTTGAGACTACACAACTAGAAACTTCACAACTAGAAACTCCACAACTAGAAACTCCCCAACTAGAAACTCCGCAACTGGAAACTCCGCAACAGGAGACTCTACAACTAGAAACTCCACAACTAGAAACTCCAAAAATAGAAACTGCACATCTAGAAACTTCACAACTAGAAACTCCGCAACTAGAGAATCCACAACTAGAAACTCCACAACTTGAAACTCCTCAACTAGAAACTCCACAACCAGAAACTCCATAACTAGAAACTCCACAACTGGAAACTCCGCATTTAGAGACTCCACAACTAGAAACTCCACAACTAGAAACTCCGCAACTACAAACTCCACAAATACAGACTCGGCAACTAGAAATTCCATATCTAGAAACTACACAACTAGAAACTGCAAAACTAGACACTCACAACTAGAAACTCAACAACTAGAAACTACACAACTGGAAACTCCACAACTTGAGACTCCGCAACTTGAAACTTCACAACTAGAAACTCCGCTATTAAAAACTCCGCAACTAGAAACTCCATAACTTAAAGTTCACAACTAAATACTCCACAACTGGAAACTCCACAACTAGATACTTCACAACTGAAAACTCCACAACTAGATTCTCCACAACTGGAAACTCCACAACTAGAAACTCGACAACTAGAGACTCCACAACTCGAAACTCCACAACTAGAAACTCCACAACTAGAAACTCCACAACCAGAGACTCCGCAACTCCACAACTAGAAACTACACAACTGGAAACTCCACAACTAGATACTCCGCAACTAGAAACTCCACAACTAGAGACTCCACAACTTGAAACTCCACAACTTTAAACTCCACAACTTGAGACTCCACAACTAGAAACTCCACAACTTGAAACTCTACAACTAGAAACTCCACAACTAGAAACTCCACAACTAGAGACTCCACAACTTGAAACTCCACAACTTTAAACTCCACAACTTGAGACTCCACAACTAGAAACTCCACAACTTGAAACTCCACAACTAGAAACTCCACAACCAGAAACTCCACAACTAGAAACTCTACAACTAGAAACTCCACAACTAGAAACTCTGCAACTAGAGACTCCACAACTAGAAACTCCGCAACTAGAAACTCCACAACTACAAGCTCCACAAATAGAGACTCGGCTACGAGAAAATTCATGTCTAGAAAGTCCACAACTAAAAACTCCACAACTTGAAACTCCACAACTAGAAACTCCACAACTAGAAACTCCACAACTAGAGACTCCACAACTAGAAACTCCACAACCAGAGACTCTGCAACTAGAAACTCTGCAGCTAGAAACTCCACAACTCGAAACTCCACAACTGGAAACTCCACAACTAAAAACTCTTCAACTAGAAATTCCTAAACTAGAGACTCCACAACTAGAGAATCTACAACTAGAGACTTCAAACTAGAAACTCAACAACTAGAAACTCCACAACTAAAAACTCAACAACTAGAAACTCCACAGCTTGAGACTCTGCAACTGGAAACTCCACAACTAGGGACTCCGCAACTAGAAACTCCAAAACTAGAAATTCCACAACTGGAAACTCCACTACTAGATACTCCACAACTGGAAACTCGGCAACTAGAAACTCCACAACTAGAGACTCCACAACTTGAAACTCCACAACTAGAGACTCTGCAACTAGAAACTCCACAACTCGAAACTCCACAACTGGAAACTCCACAACTAGACACTTCACAACTAAAACCCTTCCACTAGAAACTCCTAAACTAGAGACTCCACAACTAGAGAATCTACAACTAGAGACTTCAAACTAGAAACTCAACAACTAAAAACTCCACAACTAAAAACTCAACAACTAGAAACTCCACAGCTTGGGACTCCGCAACTTGAAACTCCACAACTACAAACTCCGCATTTAGAAACTCCACAACTAGGGACTCGGCAACTAGAAACTCCACAACTAGAAACTCCACAACTCGAAACTCCACTACTAGATACTCCACAACTGGAAACTCGACTACAAGAAACTCCACAACTAGAGACTCTGCAACTAGAAACTCAACAACTAGCGACTCCGCCACTCAACGACTAGAAACTCCACAACTGGAAATCCACAACTAAATACTCCACAACTAGAAAATCTACAACTAGGAACTCCACAACTATAGACTCCACAACTTGAAACTCCACAAGTTTAAACTCCACAACTTGAGACTACACAACTAGAAACTTCACAACTAGAAACTCCACAACTAGAAACTCCCCAACTAGAAACTCCGCAACTGGAAACTCCGCAACAGGAGACTCTACAACTAGAAACTCCACAACTAGAAACTCCAAAAATAGAAACTGCACATCTAGAAACTTCACAACTAGAAACTCCGCAACTAGAGACTCCACAACTAGAAACTCCACAACTTGAAACTCCTCAACTAGAAACTCCACAACCAGAAACTCCATAACTAGAAACTCCACAACTGGAAACTCCGCATTTAGAGACTCCACAACTAGAAACTCCACAACTAGAAACTCCGCAACTACAAACTCCACAAATACAGACTCGGCAACTAGAAATTCCATATCTAGAAACTACACAACTAGAAACTGCAAAACTAGACACTCACAACTAGAAACTCAACAACTAGAAACTCCACAACTAAAAACTCCACAACTGGAAACTCCACAACTTGAGACTCCGCAACTTGAAACTTCACAACTAGAAACTCCGCTATTAAAAACTCCGCAACTAGAAACTCCATAACTTAAAGTTCACAACTAAATACTCCACAACTGGAAACTCCACAACTAGATACTTCACAACTGAAAACTCCACAACTAGATTCTCCACAACTGGAAACTCCACAACTAGAAACTCTGCAACTAGAGACTCCACAACTAGAAACTCCACAACTAGAAACTCCACAACTACAAGCTCCACAAATAGAGACTCGGCTACGAGAAAATTCATGTCTAGAAAGTCCACAACTAAAAACTCCACAACTTGAAACTCCACAACTAGAAACTCCACAACTAGAAACTCCACAACTAGAGACTCCACAACTAGAAACTCCACAACCAGAGACTCTGCAACTAGAAACTCTGCAGCTAGAAACTCCACAACTCAAAACTCCACAACTAGAAACTCCAAAGCTACAAACTCTTCAACTAGAAATTCCTAAACTAGACACTCCACAACTAGAGAATCTACAACTAGAGACTTCAAACTAGAAAGTCAACATTTAGAAACTCCACAACTAAAAACTCAAAAACTAGAAACTCCACATCTTGAGACTCCGCAACTAGAAACTCCACAACTAGGGACTCCGCAACTAGAAACTGCACAACTAGAGACTCTGCAACTAGAAACTCCACAACTAGAGACTCCGCAACTCCACAACTCGAAACTCCACAACTGGAAACTCCACAACTAAAAACTCTTCAACTAGAAATTCCTAAACTAGAGACTCCACAACTAGAGACTCTACAACTAGAGACTTCAAACTAGAAACTCAACAACTAGAAACTCCACAACTAAAAACTCAACAACTAGAAACTCCACAGCTTGAGACTCTGCAACTGGAAACTCCACAACTAGGGACTCCGCAACTAGAAACTCCAAAACTAGAAATTCCACAACTGGAAACTCCACTACTAGATACTCCACAACTGGAAACTCGGCAACTAGAAACTCCACAACTAGAGACTCCACAACTTGAAACTCCACAACTAGAGACTCTGCAACTAGAAACTCCACAACTCGAAACTCCACAACTGGAAACTCCATAACTAGACACTTCACAACTAAAACCCTTCCACTAGAAACTCCTAAACTAGAGACTCCACAACTAGAGAATCTACAACTAAAGACTTCAAACTAGAAACTCAACAACTAAAAGCTCCACAACTAAAAACTCAACAACTAGAAACTCCACAGCTTGGGACTCCGCAACTTGAAACTCCACAACTAGAAACTCCGCAACTAGAAACTCCACAACTAAGGACTCTACAACTAGAAACTCCACAACTAGAAACTCCGCAACTAGAGACTCCACAATTAGAAACTCCGCAACTAGAAACTCCGCAACAGGAGACTCTACAACTAGAAACTCCACAACTAGAAACTCCAAAACTAGAAACTCCACAACTAGAAAGTTCACAACTAGAAACTCCGCAACTAGAGACTCCAAAACTAGAAACTCCACAACTTGAAACTCCTCAACTAGAAACTCCACAACTGGAAACTCCACAACTAGACACTCCACAACTAAAAACTCTTCAACTAGAAATTCCTAAACTAGAGACTCCAAAACTAGAGAATCTACAACTAGAGACTTCAAACTAGAAACTCAACAGTTAGAAACTCCACAACTAAAAACTCAACAACTAGAAACTCCACATCTTGAGACTCCGCAACTAGAAACTCCACAACTAGGGACTCCGCAACTAGAAACTCCACAACTAGAAACTCCACAACTGGAAACTCCACTACTAGATACTCCACAACTGGAAACTCGGCAACTAGAAACTCCACAACTAGAGACTCCACAACTTGAAACTGCACAACTAGAGACTCTGCAACTAGAAACTCCACAACTAGAGACTCTGCAACTCTACAACCCGAAACTCCACAACTAAAAACTCTTCAACTAGAAATTCCTAAACTAGAGACTCCACAACTAGAGAATCTACAACAAGAGTCTTCAATCTAGAAACTCAACAACTAGAAACTCCACAACTAAAAACTCAACAACTAGAAACTCCACATCTTGAGATTCCGCAACTAGAAACTCCACAACTAGGGACTCCGCAACTAGAAATTCCACAACTAGAAACTCCACAACTGGAAACTACAGTACTAGATACTCCACAACTGGAAACTCGGCAACTACAAACTCCTAAACTAGAGACTCCACAACTTGAAACTCCACAACTAGAGACTCTGCAACTAGAAACTCCACAACTAGAGACTCCGCAACTCCACAACTAGAAACTCCACAACTGGAAAATCCACAACTAGTTACTCCACAACTAGAAAATCCACAACTAGAAACTCCACAACTAGAAACTCCCCAACTAGAAACTCCGCAACTAGAAACTCCGCAACTGGAGACTCTACAACTAGAAACTCCACAACTAGAAACTCCACAACTAAAAACTTCACAATTCGAAACTCCACTAAAAACTCCACAACTTGAAACTCCACAACTAGACACTCCACAACTAAAAATTCGACAACTAGAGACTCTGTAACTATAGAACTCCGCAACTAGAAACTCCGCATTTAAAAACTCCGCAACAAGAAATTCCACAGCTAGAAACACCACAACTAGACACTCTGCAACTAGAAACTCTAAAACTAGAGACTCCTCAACTAGAGAATTCGCAACTAGAAACTCCAAAACTAGAGACTGCAACTAGAAACTCCGCAGCTAGAAACTCCACAACTAGAAACTCCACAACTAGAAACTCCACAACTCGAAATTTCACAACTCAAAACTCCACAACTTGAAACTCCACAACTAGAAACTCCACAACTTGAGACTCCGCAACTAGAAACTCCACAACTTGAAACTCCACAACTAGAAACTCCACAACCAGAAACTCCACAACTAGAAACCCCACAACTAGAAACTCCGCAACTATAAACTCCGCAACTAGAGACTCCGCAACTTGAATCTCCACAACTAGAAACTCCACAACTAGAAACTCCAAAAATAGAGACTCGGCAACAAGAAATTCCATATAGAGTAACTCCACAAATAAAAGCTTTACAACTAGAAACTGCAAAACTAGAGACTTCACAACTAGAAACTCAAACACTATAAACTCCACAACTGGAAACTCCACAACAAGATACTCCACAACTGGAAACTCCACAACTAGAAACTCCACAACTAGAGACTCAACAACTCGAAACTCCACAACTAGAAACTCCACAACTAGAAACTCCACAACTGGAAACTCCACAACTAGAAACTCCCAAAATAGAAACTGCACATCTAGAAAGTTCACAACTAGAAACTCCGCAACTAGAGACTCCACAACTAGAAACTCCACAACTTGAAACTCCTCAACTAGAAACTCCACAACCAGAAACTCCATAACTAGAAACTCCACAACTGGAAACTCCGCATTTAGAGACTCCACAACTAGAAACTCCACAACTAGAAACTCCGCAACTACAAACTCCACAAATACAGACTCGGCAACTAGAAATTCCATATCTAGAAACTACACAACTAGAAACTGCAAAACTAGACACTCACAACTAGAAACTCAACAACTAGAAACTCCACAACTGGAAACTCCAAAACTTGAGACTCCGCAACTTGAAACTCCACAACTAGAAACTCCGCTATTAAAAACTCCGCAACTAGTAACTCCGCAACTAGAAACTGCGCAACTTGAAACTCCACAACTAGATACTCCACAACTGGAAACTCCACAACTATATACTTCACAATTGGAAACTCCACAACTAGATACTCCACAACTGGAAACTCCACAACCAGAAACTCCACAACTAGAGACTCCAAAACTCGAAACTCCACAACTTGAAACCTCACAACCTTAAGTTACGCAACTAGAAAATCCACAGCTAGAGATTCCGCAACTAGAAACTACACAACTAGAAACTCCACAACCAGAAACTCCACAACTAGAGACTCCAAAACTCGAAACTCCACAACTAGAAACTCCACAACTAGAAAATTTACAACCAAAGACTCTGCATATCCACAACTAGAAACTCCACAACTAGATACTCCGCAACTACAAACTCCACAACTAGAGACTCCACAACTAGAAACTCTGCAACTAGAGACTTCACAACTAGAAACTCCACATCTACAAACTCTACAAGTAGAGACTCGGCCACAAGAAATTTCATGTCTGGAAAGTCCACAACTAAAAACTCCACAATTGGAAACTCCACAACTAGAAACTCCCCAACTAGAAACTCCACAACTAGAGATTCCGCAACTAGAAACTCCACAACCAGAGACTCTGCAACTAGAAACTCCGCAGCTAGAAACTCCACAAATAGAAACTCCGCAACTAGAAACTCCGCAGCTAGAAACAACACAACTAGAAACTCCTAAACTAGAGACTCCACAACTAGAAACTCCACAACTGGAAACTCCACAACTAGACACTCCACAACTAAAAACTCTTCAACTAAAAACTCTAAACTAGAGACTCCACAACTAGAGACTTCAAACTAGAAACTCAACAACTAGAAACTTCAAAACTCGAAACTCTACTAGAAACTACACAACTGGAAACTCAACAACTAGACACTCCACAACTAGAAACTCCGCAACTAGAGACTCTGCAACTATGGAACTCCGCAACTAGAAACTCCGCAACAAGAAATTCCACAGCTAGAAACACCACAACTAGACACTCCGCAACTAGAAACTCAACAACTTGAGACGCCGCAACTAGAAACTCCACAACTTGAAACTTCACAACTAGAAATTCCGCAACTAGAAACTCTAGAACTAGAGACTCCGCAACTAGAGAATTCGCAACTAGAAACTCCAAAACTAGAGACTCTGCAACTAGAAACTCTGCAGCTAGAACCTCCATAACTAGAAACTCCACAACAAGAAACTCCGCAGCTAGAAACTCCGCAACTTGAAACTCCACAACTAGAGACTCCACAGCTTGAAACTCCACAACTAGATACTTCACAACTAGAAACTCCACAACTAGAGACTCAACAACTTGAAACTCCAAAACTAGAAACTCCACAACTACAAACTCTGCAACTAGAAACTCCACAACTTGAGACTCCGCAAGTTGAAACTTCACAACTGGAAACTCCACAACTAGATACTCCACAACTGGAAACTCCACAACTAGAAACTCCACAACCAGACGCCACAACTTGAAACTCCACAACTAGAGACTCCGCCACTAGAAACTCCACAACTAGAGACTCCGCAACTCCACAACTAGAAACTCCACAACTGGAAACTCCACAACTAGAAACTCCATAACTAGAAACTCCACAACTAAAAACTCCACAACTGGAAACTCCACAACTAGAAACTTCACAACTAGAAACTCCACAACTAGAGACTCCGCAACTAGAAACTCCACAACTAGGGACTCTGCAACTAGAAACTCCGCAAATAGAAACTCCGCAGCTAGAAACTACACAACTAGAGACTCCACAACTAGAAACTCCACATTTAGAAACTCCACAACTAGAAACTACACAACTTGAAACCTCACAACCTTAAGTTACGCAACTAGAAAATCCACAGCTAGAGATTCCGCAACTAGAAACTCTACAACTGGAAACTCCACAACTCAAAACTCCACAACTAGAGAATCTACAACTAGAGACTTCAAACTAGAAACTCAACAACTAGAAACTTCAAAACTCGAAACTCTACTAGAAACTACACAACTGGAAACTCCACAACTAGACACCCCACAAAAACAAACTCCACAACTAGAGACTCTGCAACAATGGAACTCCGCAACTAGAAACTCCGCAACAAGAAATTCCACAGCTGGAAACTCCACAACTAGACACTCCGCAACTAGAAACTCCACAACTTGAGACGCCGCAACTAGAAACTCCACAACTTGAAACTTCACAACTAGAAACTCCACAACTAGAAACTCTACAACTAGAGACTCCTCAACTAGAGAATTCGCAACTAGAAACTCCAAAACTAGAGACTCTGCAACTAGAAACTCCGCAGCTAGAACCTCCACAACTAGAAACTCCACAACTAGAAACTCCACAACTAGAAACTCCACAACTCGAAACTCCACAACTCAAAACTCCACAACTTGAAACTCCAAAACTAGAGACTCCACAACTAGAAACTCCACAACTAGAAACTCCACAACTAGAAACTCCAGAACTACGAACTCTACAAGTAAAGACTCGGCTACAAGAAATTTCATGTCTAGAAAGTCCACAACTAAAAACTCCACAACTGGAAACTCCACAACTAGAAACTCCACAACTAGAAACTCCACAACTGGAAACTCCACAACTAGACACTCCACAACTAGAAACTCCAAAACCAGAAACTCCACAACTAGAAACTCCACAACTAGAAACTTCACAACTAGGGACTCTGCAACTAAAGACTCCACAACTAGAAACTCCACAACTAGAAGCTCCACAACCAGAGACTCTGCAATTCCACAACTAGAAACTCCACAACTAAATTTTCTGCAACTAGAAACTCCGCAACTAGAAACTCCACTACCAGAGACTCTGCAACTAGAAACTCCGCAACTAGGAACTACGCAGCTAGAAACTACACAACTAGAGACTCCACAACTAGAAACTTCACAACTAGACTCCACAACTTGAAACTCCACAACTAGAGACTCCACAACCAGAAACTCCACAACTAGAAACTCCACAACTAAAAACTCCGCAACAAGAGACTCACCAACTAGAAACTCCACAACTACAAACTCCACAACTACAAACTCCACAACTACAAACTCCACAAATAAAGACTCGGCAACTAGAAATTCCATATCTAGAAACTCCACAACTAAAAACTGCAAAACTAGAGACTTCTCAACTAGAAACTCAACAACTAGAAACTCCACAACTAAACACTCCACAACTGGAAACTCCACAACTTGACACTCCGCAACTTGAAACTTCACAACTAGAAGCTCCGCTATTAAAAACTCCGCAACTAGAAACTCCGCAACTAGAAACTCCACAACTTAAAACTCCACAACTAGATACTCCACAACTAGAAACTTTACAACTATATACTTCACAACTGGAAACCCCGCAACTAGATACTCCACAACTGGAAACTCCACAACTAGAAACTCCACAACTAGAGACTCTGCAACTAGAAACTCCACAACTAGAGACTCCGCAACTCCACAACTCGAAACTCCACAACTGGAAACTCCACAACTAGACACTCCACAACTAGAAAATCCACAACTAGAAACTCCACAACTATAGACTCCACAACTTGAAACTCCACAAGTTTAAACTCCACAACTTGAGACTCCACAACTAGAAACTCCACAACTAGAATCTCCCCAACTAGAAACTTTACAACTCGGAACTCCACAACTAGAGACTCCGCAACTAGAAACTCCACAACCAGAGACTCTGCAACTAGAAACTCCGCAAGTAGAAACTCCACAAATAGAAACTCCGCAGCTAGAAACTACACAACTAGAGAATCCACAACTAGAAATTCCACAACTAGAAACTCCACAACTTGAAACTGCACAATTTGAAACCTCACAACTTCAAGTTCCGCAACTAGAAAATCCACAGCTAGTGATTCCGCAACTAGAAACTCCTAAACTCAAAACTCCAACACTAGAAACTCCAAAACTCGAAACTCCACAACTAGAGACTCCGCAACTAGAAACTCCACAACCAGAGACTCTGCAACTAGAAACTCCGCAGCTAGAAACTCCACAAATAGAAACTCCGCAACTAGAAACTCCACAGCTAGAAACTCCGCAACTAGAAACTCCACAAGTAGTAACTCAACAGCTAGACACTCCACAACTGTTAACTCCACAACTAGAAACTTCACAACTAGAGACTCCGCAACTAGAAACTCCACAACTGGAAACTCCACAACTAGATACTTCACAACTGGGAACTCCACAACTAGAAACTCCACAACTAGACTCCACAACTTGAAACTCCACAACTAGAGACTCCGCAACTCCACAACTAGAAACTCCACAACTGGAAACTCCACAACTAGATACTCTGCAACTAGAAACTCCACAACTAGAGATTCCACAACTTGAAACTCCGCAACTTTAAACTCCACAACTTGAGACTCCACAACTAGAAACTCCACAACTTGAAACTCCAAAATTAGAAACTCCACAACCAGAAACTCCACAACTAGAAACTCCACAACTAAAAACTCCACAACTGGAAACTCCACAACAAGAAACTCCACAACTAGAGACTTCGCAACTAGAAACTCCACAACCAGAGACTCTGCAACTAGAAACTCCGCAAGTAGAAACTCCACAAATAGAAACTCTGCAACTAGAAACTCCGCAGCTAGAAACTACACAACTAGAGACTCCTCAACTAGAAACTCCACAACTAGAAACTCCACAACTAGAGACTCCACAACATGAAACCTCACAACTTTAGGTTGCGCAACTAGAAAATCCACAGCTAGAGATTCCGCAACTAGAAACTCCACAACTATAAACTCCACAACTCAAACCTCCAACACTAGAAACTCCAAAACTCGAAACTCCACAACTAGAGACTCCGCAACTAGAAACTCCACAACCAGAGACTCTGCAACTAGAAACTCCGCAGCTAGAAACTCCACAAATAGAAACTTCACTACTAGATACTCCACAACTGAAAACTCGGCAACTAGAAACTCCACAACTAGAGACTCCACAACTAGAAACTCCACAACCAGAGACTCTGCAACTAGAAACTCCGCAACTAGAAACTCCACAAATAGAAACTCCGCAGCTAGAAACTACACAACTAGAGACTCCACAACTAGAAATTCCACAACTAGAAACTCCACAACTGGAAACTCCACTACTAGATACTCCGCAACTGGAAACTCAGCAACTAGAAACTCCACTACTGAAACCTCCACAACTAGACACTCCACAACAAAAAACTCTTCAACTAGAAACTCCTAAACTAGAGACTCCACAACTAGGGAATCTACAACTAGAGACTTGAAACTAGAAACTCAACAACTGAAAACTCCACAACTAAAAACTTAACAACTAGAAACTCTACAGCTTGAGACTCCGCAACTTGAAACTCCACAACCAGAGACTCCGCAACTAGAAACTCCACAACTAGGGACTCCACAACTAGAAACTCCACAACTAGAAACTCCACAACTCGAAACTCCACTACTAGATACTCCACAACTGGAAACTCGACAACTAGAAACTCCACATCCAGAGACTCCACAACTTGAAACTCCACAACTAGAGACTCTGCAACTAGAAACTCAACAACTAGATACTCCGCAACTCAACAACTAGAAACTCCAGAACTGGAAAATCCACAACTAGATACTCCACAACTAGAAAATCTACAACTAGAAACTCCGCAACTAGAGACTCCACAACTAGAAACTCCACAACTAGAAACTCCACAACTACAAACCCCACAAATACAGACTCGGCAACTAGAAATTCCATATCTAGAAACTCCACAGCTAGAAACTGCAAAACTAGAGACTTCACAACTAGAAACTCAACAACTAAAACTCCACAACTAAAAACTCCACAACTGGAAACTCCACAACTTGAAACTCCACAACTAGAGACTCCGCAACTAGAAACTCCACAACTAGAGACTCCGCAACTCCACAACTAGAAACTCCACAACTGGAAACTCCACAACTAGATACTCCGTAGTAGAAACTTCACAACTAGAGACTCCACAACTTGAAACTCCACAACTTTAAACTCCACAACTTGAGACTCCACAACTAAAAACTCCACAACTTGAAACTCCAAAATTAGAAACTCCACAACCAGAAACTCCACAACTAGAAACTCCAACACTAAAAACTCCACAACAGGAAACTCCACAACAAGAAACTCCACAACTAGAGACTTCGCAACTAGAAACTCCACAACCAGAGACTCTGCAACTAGAAACTCCGCAAGTAGAAAATCCACAAATAGAAACTCCGCAACTAGAAACTCCACAGCTAGAAACTACACAACTAGAGACTCCACAACTAGAAACTCCACAACTAGAAACTCCACAACTAGAGACTCCACAACTTGAAACCTCACAACTTTAGGTTCTGCAACTAGAAAATCCACAGCTAGAGATTCCGCAACTAGAAACTCCACAACTAGAAACTCCACAACTCAAAACTTCAACACTAGTAACTCCAAAACTCGAAACTCCACCACTAGAGACTCCGCAACTAGAAACTCCACAACCAGAGACTCTGCAACTAGAAACTCCGCAGCTAGAAACTGCACAAATAGAAACTCCACTACTAGATACTCCACAACTGAAAACTCGGCAACTAGAAACTCCACAACTAGAGACTCCACAACTTGAAACTCCACAACTAGAGACTCTGCAACTAGAAACTCCACAACTAGAGACTCCGCAACTCCACAACTCGAAACTACACAACTGGAAACTCCACAACTAGACACTCCACAACTAAAAACTCTTCAACTAGAAATTCCTAAACTAGAGACTCCACAACTAAAAAATCTACAACTAGAGACTTCAAACTAGAAACTCAACAACTAGAAACTCCACAACTAAAAACTATACAACTAGAAACTCCACATCTTGAGACTCCGCAGTTAGAAACTCCACAACTAGGGACTCCGCAACTAGAAACTCCACAACTGGAAACTCCACAACTGGCAACTCCACTACTAGATACTCCACAACTGGAAACTCGGCAACTAGAAACTCCACAACTAGAGACTCCACAACTTGAAACTCCACAACTAGAGACTCTGCAACTAGAAACTCCACAACTAGAGACTCCGCAACTCCACAACTCGAAACTCCACAACTGGAAACTCCACAACTAGACACTCCACAACTAGAAAATCCACAACTAGAAACTCCACAACTATAGACTCCACAACTTGAAACTCCACAAGTTTAAACTCCACAACTTGAGACTCCACAACTAGAAACTCCACAACTAGAATCTCCCCAACTAGAAACTTTACAACTCGGAACTCCACAACTAGAGACTCCGCAACTAGAAACTCCACAACCAGAGACTCTGCAACAAGAAACTCCGCAAGTAGAAACTCCACAAATAGAAACTCCGCAGCTAGAAACTACACAACTAGAGAATCCACAACTAGAAATTCCACAACTAGAAACTCCACAACTTGAAACTGCACAATTTGAAACCTCACAACTTCAAGTTCCGCAACTAGAAAATCCACAGCTAGTGATTCCGCAACTAGAAACTCCTAAACTCAAAACTCCAACACTAGAAACTCCAAAACTCGAAACTCCACAACTAGAGACTCCGCAACTAGAAACTCCACAACCAGAGACTCTGCAACTAGAAACTCCGCAGCTAGAAACTCCACAAATAGAAACTCCGCAACTAGAAACTCCACAGCTAGAAACTCCGCAACTAGAAACTCCACAAGTAGTAACTCAACAGCTAGACACTCCACAACTGGAAACTCCACAACTAGAAACTTCACAACTAGAGACTCCGCAACTAGAAACTCCACAACTGGAAACTCCACAACTAGATACTCCACAACTGGGAACTCCACAACTAGAAACTCCACAACTAGACTCCACAACTTGAAACTCCACAACTAGAGACTCCGCAACTCCACAACTAGAAACTCCACAACTAGAAACTCCACAACTGGAAACTCCACAACTAGATACTCCGCAACTAGAAACTCCACAACTAGAGATTCCACAACTTGAAACTCCGCAACTTTAAACTCCACAACTTGAGACTCCACAACTAGAAACTCCACAACTTGAAACTCCAAAATTAGAAACTCCACAACCAGAAACTCCACAACTAGAAACTCCACAACTAAAAACTCCACAACTGGAAACTCCACAACAAGAAACTCCACAACTAGAGACTTCGCAACTAGAAACTCCACAACCAGAGACTCTGCAACTAGAAACTCCGCAAGTAGAAACTCCAAAAATAGAAACTCTGCAACTAGAAACTCCGCAGCAAGAAACTACACAACTAGAGACTCCTCAACTAGAAACTCCACAACTAGAAACTCCACAACTAGAGACTCCACAACATGAAACCTCACAACTTTAGGTTGCGCAACTAGAAAATCCACAGCTAGAGATTCCGCAACTAGAAACTCCACAACTATAAACTCCACAACTCAAACCTCCAACACTAGAAACTCCAAAACTCGAAACTCCACAACTAGAGACTCCGCAACTAGAAACTCCACAACCAGAGACTCTGCAACTAGAAACTCCGCAGCTAGAAACTCCACAAATAGAAACTTCACTACTAGATACTCCACAACTGAAAACTCGGCAACTAGAAACTCCACAACTAGAGACTCCACAACTAGAAACTCCACAACCAGAGACTCTGCAACTAGAAACTCCGCAACTAGAAACTCCACAAATAGAAACTCCGCAGCGAGAAACTACACAACTAGAGACTCCACAACTAGAAATTCCACAACTAGAAACTCCACAACTGGAAACTCCACTACTAGATACTCCGCAACTGGAAACTCAGCAACTAGAAACTCCACTACTGAAAACTCCACAACTAGACACTCCACAACAAAAAACTCTTCAACTAGAAACTCCTAAACTAGAGACTCCACAACTAGGGAATCTACAACTAGAGACTTGAAACTAGAAACTCAACAACTGAAAACTCCACAACTAAAAACTTAACAACTAGAAACTCTACAGCTTGAGACTCCGCAACTTGAAACTCCACAACCAGAGACTCCGCAACTAGAAACTCCACAACTAGGGACTCCACAACTAGAAACTCCACAACTAGAAACTCCACAACTCGAAACTCCACTACTAGATACTCCACAACTGGAAACTCGACAACTAGAAACTCCACATCCAGAGACTCCACAACTTGAAACTCCACAACTAGAGACTCTGCAACTAGAAACTCAACAACTAGATACTCCGCAACTCAACAACTAGAAACTCCAGAACTGGAAAATCCACAACTAGATACTCCACAACTAGAAAATCTACAACTAGAAACTCCGCAACTAGAGACTCCACAACTAGAAACTCCACAACTAGAAACTCCACAACTACAAACCCCACAAATACAGACTCGGCAACTAGAAATTCCATATCTAGAAACTCCACAGCTAGAAACTGCAAAACTAGAGACTTCACAACTAGAAACTCAACAACTAAAACTCCACAACTAAAAACTCCACAACTGGAAACTCCACAACTTGAAACTCCACAACTAGAGACTCCGCAACTAGAAACTCCACAACTAGAGACTCCGCAACTCCACAACTAGAAACTCCACAACTGGAAACTCCACAACTAGATACTCCGTACTAGAAACTTCACAACTAGAGACTCCACAACTTGAAACTCCACAACTTTAAACTCCACAACTTGAGACTCCACAACTAAAAACTCCACAACTTGAAACTCCAAAATTAGAAACTCCACAACCAGAAACTCCACAACTAGAAACTCCAACACTAAAAACTCCACAACAGGAAACTCCACAACAAGAAACTCCACAACTAGAGACTTCGCAACTAGAAACTCCACAACCAGAGACTCTGCAACTAGAAACTCCGCAAGTAGAAAATCCACAAATAGAAACTCCGCAACTAGAAACTCCGCAGCTAGAAACTACACAACTAGAGACTCCACAACTAGAAACTCCACAACTAGAAACTCCACAACTAGAGACTCCACAACTTGAAACCTCACAACTTTAGGTTCTGCAACTAGAAAATCCACAGCTAGAGATTCCGCAACTAGAAACTCCACAACTAGAAACTCCAAAACTCAAAACTCCAACACTAGTAACTCCAAAACTCGAAACTCCACCACTAGAGACTCCGCAACTAGAAACTCCACAACCAGAGACTCTGCAACTAGAAACTCCGCAGCTAGAAACTGCACAAATAGAAACTCCACTACTAGATACTCCACAACTGAAAACTCGGCAACTAGAAACTCCACAACTAGAGACTCCACAACTTGAAACTCCACAACTAGAGACTCTGCAACTAGAAACTCCACAACTAGAGACTCCGCAACTCCACAACTCGAAACTACACAACTGGAAACTCCACAACTAGACACTCCACAACTAAAAACTCTTCAACTAGAAATTCCTAAACTAGAGACTCCACAACTAAAAAATCTACAACTAGAGACTTCAAACTAGAAACTCAACAACTAGAAACTCCACAACTAAAAACTATACAACTAGAAACTCCACATCTTGAGACTCCGCAGTTAGAAACTCCACAACTAGGGACTCCGCAACTAGAAACTCCACAACTGGAAACTCCACAACTGGCAACTCCACTACTAGATACTCCACAACTGGAAACTCGGCAACTAGAAACTCCACAACTAGAGACTCCACAACTTGAAACTCCACAACTAGAGACTCTGCAACTAGAAACTCCACAACTAGAGACTCCGCAACTCCACAACTCGAAACTCCACAACTGGAAACTCCACAACTAGACACTCCACAACTAGAAAATCCACAACTAGAAACTCCACAACTATAGACTCCACAACTTGAAACTCCACAAGTTTAAACTCCACAACTTGAGACTCCACAACTAGAAACTCCACAACTAGAATCTCCCCAACTAGAAACTTTACAACTCGGAACTCCACAACTAGAGACTCCGCAACTAGAAACTCCACAACCAGAGACTCTGCAACTAGAAACTCCGCAAGTAGAAACTCCACAAATAGAAACTCCGCAGCTAGAAACTACACAACTAGAGAATCCACAACTAGAAATTCCACAACTAGAAACTCCACAACTTGAAACTGCACAATTTGAAACCTCACAACTTCAAGTTCCGCAACTAGAAAATCCACAGCTAGTGATTCCGCAACTAGAAACTCCTAAACTCAAAACTCCAACACTAGAAACTCCAAAACTCGAAACTCCACAACTAGAGACTCCGCAACTAGAAACTCCACAACCAGAGACTCTGCAACTAGAAACTCCGCAGCTAGAAACTCCACAAATAGAAACTCCGCAACTAGAAACTCCACAGCTAGAAACTCCGCAACTAGAAACTCCACAAGTAGTAACTCAACAGCTAGACACTCCACAACTGGAAACTCCACAACTAGAAACTTCACAACTAGAGACTCCGCAACTAGAAACTCCACAACTGGAAACTCCACAACTAGATACTCCACAACTGGGAACTCCACAACTAGAAACTCCACAACTAGACTCCACAACTTGAAACTCCACAACTAGAGACTCCGCAACTCCACAACTAGAAACTCCACAACTGGAAACTCCACAACTAGATACTCCGCAACTAGAAACTCCACAACTAGAGATTCCACAACTTGAAACTCCGCAACTTTAAACTCCACAACTTGAGACTCCACAACTAGAAACTCCACAACTTGAAACTCCAAAATTAGAAACTCCACAACCAGAAACTCCACAACAAGAAACTCCACAACTAAAAACTCCACAACTGGAAACTCCACAACAAGAAACTCCACAACTAGAGACTTCGCAACTAGAAACTCCACAACCAGAGACTCTGCAACTAGAAACTCCGCAAGTAGAAACTCCACAAATAGAAACTCTGCAACTAGAAACTCCGCAGCTAGAAACTACACAACTAGAGACTCCTCAACTAGAAACTCCACAACTAGAAACTCCACAACTAGAGACTCCACAACATGAAACCTCACAACTTTAGGTTGCGCAACTAGAAAATCCACAGCTAGAGATTCCGCAACTAGAAACTCCACAACTATAAACTCCACAACTCAAACCTCCAACACTAGAAACTCCAAAACTAGAAACTCCACAACTAGAGACTCCACAACTAGAAACTCCACAACCAGAGACTCTGCAACTAGAAACTCCGCAACTAGAAACTCCACAAATAGAAACTCCGCAGCTAGAAACTACACAACTAGAGACTCCACAACTAGAAATTCCACAACTAGAAACTCCACAACTGGAAACTCCACTACTAGATACTCCGCAACTGGAAACTCAGCAACTAGAAACTCCACTACTGAAAACTCCACAACTAGACACTCCACAACAAAAAACTCTTCAACTAGAAACTCCTAAACTAGAGACTCCACAACTAGGGAATCTACAACTAGAGACTTGAAACTAGAAACTCAACAACTGAAAACTCCACAACTAAAAACTTAACAACTAGAAACTCTACAGCTTGAGACTCCGCAACTTGAAACTCCACAACCAGAGACTCCGCAACTAGAAACTCCACAACTAGGGACTCCACAACTAGAAACTCCACAACTAGAAACTCCACAACTCGAAACTCCACTACTAGATACTCCACAACTGGAAACTCGACAACTAGAAACTCCACATCCAGAGACTCCACAACTTGAAACTCCACAACTAGAGACTCTGCAACTAGAAACTCAACAACTAGATACTCCGCAACTCAACAACTAGAAACTCCAGAACTGGAAAATCCACAACTAGATACTCCACAACTAGAAAATCTACAACTAGAAACTCCGCAACTAGAGACTCCACAACTAGAAACTCCACAACTAGAAACTCCACAACTACAAACCCCACAAATACAGACTCGGCAACTAGAAATTCCATATCTAGAAACTCCACAGCTAGAAACTGCAAAACTAGAGACTTCACAACTAGAAACTCAACAACTAAAACTCCACAACTAAAAACTCCACAACTGGAAACTCCACAACTTGAAACTCCACAACTAGAGACTCCGCAACTAGAAACTCCACAACTAGAGACTCCGCAACTCCACAACTAGAAACTCCACAACTGGAAACTCCACAACTAGATACTCCGTACTAGAAACTTCACAACTAGAGACTCCACAACTTGAAACTCCACAACTTTAAACTCCACAACTTGAGACTCCACAACTAAAAACTCCACAACTTGAAACTCCAAAATTAGAAACTCCACAACCAGAAACTCCACAACTAGAAACTCCAACACTAAAAACTCCACAACAGGAAACTCCACAACAAGAAACTCCACAACTAGAGACTTCGCAACTAGAAACTCCACAACCAGAGACTCTGCAACTAGAAACTCCGCAAGTAGAAAATCCACAAATAGAAACTCCGCAACTAGAAACTCCGCAGCTAGAAACTACACAACTAGAGACTCCACAACTAGAAACTCCACAACTAGAAACTCCACAACTAGAGACTCCACAACTTGAAACCTCACAACTTTAGGTTCTGCAACTAGAAAATCCACAGCTAGAGATTCCGCAACTAGAAACTCCACAACTAGAAACTCCACAACTCAAAACTCCAACACTAGTAACTCCAAAACTCGAAACTCCACCACTAGAGACTCCGCAACTAGAAACTCCACAACCAGAGACTCTGCAACTAGAAACTCCGCAGCTAGAAACTGCACAAATAGAAACTCCACTACTAGATACTCCACAACTGAAAACTCGGCAACTAGAAACTCCACAACTAGAGACTCCACAACTTGAAACTCCACAACTAGAGACTCTGCAACTAGAAACTCCACAACTAGAGACTCCGCAACTCCACAACTCGAAACTACACAACTGGAAACTCCACAACTAGACACTCCACAACTAAAAACTCTTCAACTAGAAATTCCTAAACTAGAGACTCCACAACTAAAAAATCTACTAGAGACTTCAAACTAGAAACTCAACAACTAGAAACTCCACAACTAAAAACTATACAACTAGAAACTCCACATCTTGAGACTCCGCAGTTAGAAACTCCACAACTAGGGACTCCGCAACTAGAAACTCCACAACTGGAAACTCCACAACTGGCAACTCCACTACTAGATACTCCACAACTGGAAACTCGGCAACTAGAAACTCCACAACTAGAGACTCCACAACTTGAAACTCCACAACTAGAGACTCTGCAACTAGAAACTCCACAACTAGAGACTCCGCAACTCCACAACTCGAAACTCCACAACTGGAAACTCCACAACTAGACACTCCACAACTAGAAAATCCACAACTAGAAACTCCACAACTATAGACTCCACAACTTGAAACTCCACAAGTTTAAACTCCACAACTTGAGACTCCACAACTAGAAACTCCACAACTAGAATCTCCCCAACTAGAAATTTTACAACTCGGAACTCCACAACTAGAGACTCCGCAACTAGAAACTCCACAACCAGAGACTCTGCAACTAGAAACTCCGCAAGTAGAAACTCCACAAATAGAAACTCCGCAGCTAGAAACTACACAACTAGAGAATCCACAACTAGAAATTCCACAACTAGAAACTCCACAACTTGAAACTGCACAATTTGAAACCTCACAACTTCAAGTTCCGCAACTAGAAAATCCACAGCTAGTGATTCCGCAACTAGAAACTCCTAAACTCAAAACTCCAACACTAGAAACTCCAAAACTCGAAACTCCACAACTAGAGACTCCGCAACTAGAAACTCCACAACCAGAGACTCTGCAACTAGAAACTCCGCAGCTAGAAACTCCACAAATAGAAACTCCGCAACTAGAAACTCCACAGCTAGAAACTCCGCAACTAGAAACTCCACAAGTAGTAACTCAACAGCTAGACACTCCACAACTGGAAACTCCACAACTAGAAACTTCACAACTAGAGACTCCGCAACTAGAAACTCCACAACTGGAAACTCCACAACTAGATACTCCACAACTGGGAACTCCACAACTAGAAACTCCACAACTAGACTCCACAACTTGAAACTCCACAACTAGAGACTCCGCAACTCCACAACTAGAAACTCCACAACTGGAAACTCCACAACTAGATACTCCGCAACTAGAAACTCCACAACTAGAGATTCCACAACTTGAAACTCCGCAACTTTAAACTCCACAACTTGAGACTCCACAACTAGAAACTCCACAACTTGAAACTCCAAAATTAGAAACTCCACAACCAGAAACTCCACAACTAGAAACTCCACAACTAAAAACTCCACAACTGGAAACTCCACAACAAGAAACTCCACAACTAGAGACTTCGCAACTAGAAACTCCACAACCAGAGACTCTGCAACTAGAAACTCCGCAAGTAGAAACTCCACAAATAGAAACTCTGCAACTAGAAACTCCGCAGCTAGAAACTACACAACTAGAGACTCCTCAACTAGAAACTCCACAACTAGAAACTCCACAACTAGAGACTCCACAAGATGAAACCTCACAACTTTAGGTTGTGCAACTAGAAAATCCACAGCTAGAGATTCCGCAACTAGAAACTCCACAACTAGAAACTCCACAACTCAAACCTCCAACACTAGAAACTCCAAAACTCGAAACTCCACAACTAGAGACTCCGCAACTAGAAACTCCACAACCAGAGACTCTGCAACTAGAAACTCCGCAGCTAGAAACTCCACAAATAGAAACTTCACTACTAGATACTCCACAACTGAAAACTCGGCAACTAGAAACTCCACAACTATAGACTCCACAACTAGAAACTCCACAACCAGAGACTCTGCAACTAGAAACTCCGCAACTAGAAACTCCACAAATAGAAACTCCGCAGCTAGAAACTACACAACTAGAGACTCCACAACTAGAAATTCCACAACTAGAAACTCCACAACTGGAAACTCCACTACTAGATTCTCCGCAACTGGAAACTCAGCAACTAGAAACTCCACAACTAGAGACTCCACAACTTGAAGCTCCACAACTAAAGACTCTGCAACTCGAAACTCCACAACTCGAAACTCCACTACTGAAAACTCCACAACTAGACACTCCACAACAAAAAACTCTTCAACTAGAAACTCCTAAACTAGAGACTCCACAACTAGGGAATCTACAACTAGAGACTTGAAACTAGAAACTCAACAACTGGAAACTCCACAACTAAAAACTTAACAACTAGAAACTCTACAGCTTGAGACTCCGCAACTTGAAACTCCACAACCAGAGACTCCGCAACTAGAAACTCCACAACTAGGGACTCCACAACTAGAAACTCCACAACTAGAAACTCCACAACTCGAAACTCCACTACTAGATACTCCACAACTGGAAACTCGACAACTAGAAACTCCACATCCAGAGACTCCACAACTTGAAACTCCACAACTAGAGACTCTGCAACTAGAAACTCAACAACTAGATACTCCGCAACTCAACAACTAGAAACTCCAGAACTGGAAAATCCACAACTAGATACTCCACAACTAGAAAATCTACAACTAGAAACTCCGCAACTAGAGACTCCACAACTAGAAACTCCACAACTAGAAACTCCACAACTACAAACCCCACAAATACAGACTCGGCAACTAGAAATTCCATATCTAGAAACTCCACAGCTAGAAACTGCAAAACTAGAGACTTCACAACTAGAAACTCAACAACTAAAACTCCACAACTAAAAACTCCACAACTGGAAACTCCACAACTTGAGACTCTGCAACTAGAAACTTCACAACTAGAAACTCCGCTATTAAAAACTCCGCAACTAGAAACTCCACAATTTAAAACTCCACAACTAGATACTCCACAACTGGAAACTCCACAACTAGATACTTCACAACTGGAAACTCCACAACTAGATACTCCACAACTAAAAACTCCACAACTAGAAACTCCACAACTAGAGACTCCACAACTAAAAACTCCACAACCAGAGACTCCGCAACTTCACAACTAGAAACTCCACAACTAGGGACTCCACAACTGGAAACTCCACAACCAGGAACCCTACAACTAGAAACTCCACAACTAGAAACTCCACAACTAGAAACTCCGCAACTAGACACTCCACAACTAAAAACTCCACAACTAGAAACTCCACAACTACAAACTCCACCAATAGAGACTCGGCAACTAGAAATTCCATATCCAGAAACTCCACAACTAGAAACTCCACAACTAGAAACTCTACAACTAGAGACTCCGCAACTAGAAACTCCACAGCCAGAGACTCTGCAACTAGAAACTCTGCAGCTAGAAACTCCACAACTACAAACTCCACCAATAGAGACTCGGCAACTAGAAATTCCATATCTAGAGACTCCACAACTAGAAACTCCACAACCAGAGACTCTGCAACTAGAAACTCCACAACTAGAAACTCCACAACTAGAAACTCCACAACTAGAGACTCCGCAACTAGAAACTCCACAACCAGAGACTCTGCAACTAGAAACTCCGCAGCTAGAAACTCCACAAATAGAAACTCCACTACTGGATACTCCACAACTGAAAACTCGGCAACTAGAAACTCCACAACTAGAGACTCCACAACTAGAAACTCCACAACCAGAGACTCTGCAACTAGAAACTCCGCAACAAGAAACTCCACAAATAGAAACTCCGCAGCTAGAAACTACACAACTAGAGACTCCACAACTAGAAATTCCACAACTAGAAACTCCACAACTGGAAACTCCACTACTAGATACTCCGCAACTGGAAACTCAGCAACTAGAAACTCCACAACTAGAGACTCCACAACCTGAAACTCCACAACTAAAGACTCTGCAACTCGAAACTCCACAACTCGAAACTCCACTACTGAAAACTCCACAACTAGACACTCCACAACAAAAATTTCTTCAACTAGAAACTCCTAAACTAGAGACTCCACAACTAGGGAATCTACAACTAGAGACTTGAAACTAGAAACTCAACAACTGAAAACTCCACAACTAAAAACTTAACAACTAGAAACTCTACAGCTTGAGACTCCGCAACTTGAAACTCCACAACCAGAGACTCCGCAACTAGAAACTCCACAACTAGGGACTCCACAACTAGAAACTCCACAACTAGAAACTCCACAACTCGAAACTCCACTACTAGATACTCCACAACTGGAAACTCGACAACTAGAAACTCCACATCCAGAGACTCCACAACTTGAAACTCCACAACTAGAGACTCTGCAACTAGAAACTCAACAACTAGATACTCCGCAACTCAACAACTAGAAACTCCAGAACTGGAAAATCCACAACTAGATACTCCACAACTAGAAAATCTACAACTAGAAACTCCGCAACTAGAGACTCCACAACTAGAAACTCCACAACTAGAAACTCCACAACTACAAACCCCACAAATACAGACTCGGCAACTAGAAATTCCATATCTAGAAACTCCACAGCTAGAAACTGCAAAACTAGTGACTTCACAACTAGAAACTCAACAACTAAAACTCCACAACTAAAAACTCCACAACTGGAAACTCCACAACTTGAAACTCCACAACTAGAGACTCCGCAACTAGAAACTCCACAACTAGAGACTCCGCAACTCCACAACTAGAAACTCCACAACTGGAAACTCCACAACTAGATACTCCGTACTAGAAACTCCACAACTAGAGACTCCACAACTTGAAACTCCACAACTTTAAACTCCACAACTTGAGACTCCACAACTAAAAACTCCACAACTTGAAACTCCAAAATTAGAAACTCCACAACCAGAAACTCCACAACTAGAAACTCCACAACTAAAAACTCCACAACAGGAAACTCCACAACAAGAAACTCCACAACTAGAGACTTCGCAACTAGAAACTCCACAACCAGAGACTCTGCAACTAGAAACTCCGCAAGTAGAAAATCCACAAATAGAAACTCCGCAACTAGAAACTCCGCAGCTAGAAACTACACAACTAGAGACTCCACAACTAGAAACTCCACAACTAGAAACTCCACAACTAGAGACTCCACAACTTGAAACCTCACAACTTTAGGTTCCGCAACTAGAAAATCCACCGCTAGAGATTCCGCAACTAGAAACTCCACAACTAGAAACTCCACAACTCAAAACTCCAACACTAGTAACTCCAAAACTCGAAACTCCACCACTAGAGACTCCGCAACTAGAAACTCCACAACCAGAGACTCTGCAACTAGAAACTCCGCAGCTAGAAACTGCACAAATAGAAACTCCACTACTAGATACTCCACAACTGAAAACTCGGCAACTAGAAACTCCACAACTAGAGACTCCACAACTTGAAACTCCACAACTAGAGACTCTGCAACTAGAAACTCCACAACTAGAGACTCCGCAACTCCACAACTCGAAACTACACAACTGGAAACTCCACAACTAGACACTCCACAACTAAAAACTCTTCAACTAGAAATTCCTAAACTAGAGACTCCACAACTAAAAAATCTACAACTAGAGACTTCAAACTAGAAACTCAACAACTAGAAACTCCACAACTAAAAACTATACAACTAGAAACTCCACATCTTGAGACTCCGCAGTTAGAAACTCCACAACTAGGGACTCCGCAACTAGAAACTCCACAACTGGAAACTCCACAACTGGCAACTCCACTACTAGATACTCCACAACTGGAAACTCGGCAACTAGAAACTCCACAACTAGAGACTCCACAACTTGAAACTCCACAACTAGAGACTCTGCAACTAGAAACTCCACAACTAGAGACTCCGCAACTCCACAACTCGAAACTCTACAACTGGAAACTCCACAACTAGACACTCCGCAACTAGAAAATCCACAACTAGAAACTCCACAACTATAGACTCCACAACTTGAAACTCCACAAGTTTAAACTCCACAACTTGAGACTCCACAACTAGAAACTCCACAACTAGAATCTCCCCAACTAGAAACTTTACAACTCGGAACTCCACAACTAGAAACTCCACAACTAGAAACTCCACAACTAGAGACTCCGCAACTAGAAACTCCACAACCAGAGACTCTGACACTAGAAACTGCGCAACTAGAAACTCCACAAATAGAAACTCCGCAGCTAGAAACTACACAACTAGAGAATCCACAACTAGAAATTCCTCAACTAGAAACTCCACAACTTGAAACTTCACAACTTGAAACCTCACAACTTTAGGTTCCGCAACTAGAAAATCCACAGCTAGTGATTCCGCAACTAGAAACTCCTAAACTCAAAACTCCAACACTAGAAACTCCAAAACTCGAAACTCCACAACTAGAGACTCCGCAACTAGAAACTCCACAACCAGAGACTCTGCAACTAGAAACTCCGCAGCTAGAAACTCCACAAATAGAAACTCCGCAACTAGAAACTCCACAGCTAGAAACTCCGCAACTAGAAACTCCACAACTAGAGACTCCGCAACTCCACAACTAGAAACTCCACAACTGGAAACTCCACAACTAGAAACTTCACAACTAGAGACTCCGCAACTAGAAACTCCACAACTGGAAACTCCACAACTAGATACTCCACAACTGGAAACTCCACAACTAGAAACTCCACAACTAGACTCCACAACTTGAAACTCCACAACTAGAGACTCCGCAACTCCACAACTAGAAACTCCACAACTGGAAACTCCACAACTAGATACTCCGCAACTAGAATCTCCACAACTAGAGATTCCACAACTTGAAACTCCGCAACTTTAAACTCCACAACTTGAGACTCCACAACTAGAAACTCCACAACTTGAAACTCCAAAATTAGAAACTCCACAACCAGAAACTCCACAACTAGAAACTCCACAACTAAAAACTCCACAACTGGAAACTCCACAACAAGAAACTCCACAACTAGAGACTTCGCAACTAGAAACTCCACAACCAGAGACTCTGCAACTAGAAACTCCGCAAGTAGAAACTCCACAAATAGAAACTCTGCAACTAGAAACTCCGCAGCTAGAAACTACACAACTAGAGACTCCTCAACTAGAAACTCCACAACTAGAAACTCCACAACCAGAGACTCTGCAACTAGAAACTCCGCAACTAGAAACTCCACAAATAGAAACTCCGCAGCTAGAAACTACACAACTTTAAGTTCCGCAACTAGAAAATCCACAGCTAGTGATTCCGCAACTAGAAACTCCTAAACTCAAAACTCCAACACTAGAAACTCCAAAAATCGAAACTCCACAACTAGAGACTCCGCAACTAGAAACTCCACAACCAGAGACTCTGCAACTAGAAACTCCGCAGCTAGAAACTCCGCAACTAGAAACTACAGAAGTAGTAACTCCACAACTAGATACTCCACAACTGGAAACTCCACAACTAGAAACTTCACAACTAGAGACTCCGCAACTAGAAACTACACAACTGGAAACTCCACATCTAGATACTCCACAACTGGAAACTCCACAACTAGAAACTCCACAACTAGACTCCACAACTTGAAACTCCACAACTAGAGACTCCGCAATTCCACAACTAGAAACTCCACAACTGGAAACTCCACAACTAGATACTCCGCAAATAGAAACTCCACAACTAGAGACTCCACAACTTGAAACTCCACAACTTTAAACTCCACAACTTGAGACTCCACAACTAGAAACTCCACAACTTGAAACTCCAAAATTAGAAACTCCACAACCAGAAACTCCTAACTAGAGACTTCGCAACTAGAAACTCCACAGCCAGAGACTCTGCAACTAGAAACTCCGCAAGTAGAAACTCCACAAATAAAAAATCTGCAACTAGAAACTCCGCAGCTAGAAACTACACAACTAGAGACTCCACAACTAGAAACTCCACAACTAGAAACTCCACAACTAGAGACTCCACAACTTGAAACCTAACAACTTTACGTTCCGCAACTAGAAAATCCACAGCTAGAGATTCCGCAACTAGAAACTCCACAACTAGAAACTCCACAACTCAAACCTCCAACACTAGAAACTCCAAAACTCGAAACTCCACAACTAGAGACTCCGCAACTAGAAACTCCACAACCAGAGACTCTGCAACTAGAAACTCCGCAGCTAGAAACTCCACAAATACAAACTCCACTACTAGGTACTCCACAACTGAAAACTCGGCAACTAGAAACTCCACAACTAGAGACTCCACAACTTGAAACTCCACAACTAGAGACTCTGCAACTAGAAACTCCACATCTAGAGACTCCGCAACTCCACAACTCGAAACTCCACAACCGGAAACTCCACAACTAGGCACTCCACAACTAAAAACTCTTCAACTAGAAATTCCTAAACTAGAGACTCCACAACTAGAGAATCTACAACTAGAGACTTCAAACTAGAAACTCAAGCACTAGAAACTCCACAACGAAAAACTCAACAACCAGAAACTCCACAGCTTGAGACTCCGCAACTAGAAACTCCACAACTAGGGACTCCGCAACTAGAAACTCCACAACTAGAAACTCCACAACTGGAAACTCCACTACTAGATACTCCGCAACTGGAAACTCAGCAACTAGAAACTCCACAACTAGAGACTCCACAACTTGAAACTCCACAACTAAAGACTCTGCAACTCGAAACTCCACAACTCGAAACTCCACTACTGGAAACTCCACAACTAGACACTCCACAACAAAAAACTCTTCAACTAGAAACTCCTAAACTAGAGACTCCACAACTAGGGAATCTACAACTAGAGACTTGAAACTAGAAACTCAACAACTGGAAACTCCACAACTAAAAACTTAACAACTAGAAACTCTACAGCATGAGACTCCGCAACTTGAAACTCCACAACCAGAGACTCCGCAACTAGAAACTCCACAACTAGGGACTCCACAACTAGAAACTCCACAACTCGAAACTCCACTACTAGATACTCCACAACTGGAAACTCGACAACTAGAAACTCCACATCCAGAGACTCCACAACTTGAAACTCCACAACTAGAGACTCTGCAACTAGAAACTCAACAACTAGATACTCCGCAACTCAACAACTAGAAACTCCAGAACTGGAAAATCCACAACTAGATACTCCACAACTAGAAAATCTACAACTAGAAACTCCGCAACTAGAGACTCCACAACTAGAAACTCCACAACTAGAAACTCCACAACTACAAACCCCACAAATACAGACTCGGCAACTAGAAATTCCATATCTAGAAACTCCACAGCTAGAAACTCCACAACTACAAACCCCACAAATACAGACTCGGCAACTAGAAATTCCATATCTAGAAACTCCACAGCTAGAAACTGCAAAACTTGAGACTCTGCAACTAGAAACTTCACAACTAGAAACTCCGCTATTAAAAACTCCGCAGCTAGAAACTCCACAATTTAAAACTCCACAACTAGATACTCCACAAATAGATACTTCACAACTGGAAACTCCACAACTAGATACTCCACAACTAAAAACTCCACAACTAGAAACTCCACAACTAGAGACTCCACAACTAAAAACTCCACAACCAGAGACTCCGCAACTTCACAACTAGAAACTCCACAACTAGGGACTCCACAACTGGAAACTCCACAACCAGGAACCCTACAACTAGAAACTCCACAACTAGAAACTCCACAACTAGAAACTCCGCTACTAGACACTCCACAACTAAAACCTCCACAACTAGAAACTCCACAACTACAAACTCCACCAATAGAGACTCGGCAACTAGAAATTCCATATCCAGAAACTCCACAACTAGAAACACCACAACTAGAAACTCTACAACTAGAGACTCCGCAACTAGAAACTCCACAGCCAGAGACTCTGCAACTAGAAACTCTGCAGCTAGAAACTCCACAAATAGAAACTCCACAACTACAAACTCCACCAATAGAGACTCGGCAACTAGAAATTCCATATCTAGAAACTCCACAACTAAAAACTCCACAACTAGAAACTGCACAACTAGAAACTCCACAACAGGAGACTCCACAACTAGAAACTCCACAGCTAGAAACTCCACCACTAGAAACTCCACAACTTGAAACCTCACAACCCTAAGTTCCGCAACTAGAAAATCCACAGCTAGAGATTCCGCAACTAGAAACTCCACAACTCAAACTTCCACAACAAGAAACTCCACAACTCGAAACTCCACAACTGGAAACTCCACAACTGGAAACTCCACAAGTAGACACTCCACAACTAAAAACTCTACAACTAGAAAGTTCTAAACTAGAGACTCCACAACTAGAGACTACAACTAGAGACTTCAAACTAGAAACTCAACAACATGAAAGTCCACAACTTGAAACTCCACAACTAGAAACTCCACAACTAGAAACTCTACAACTAGAGACTCTTCAACTAGAGAATTCGCAACTAGAAACTCCAAAACTCGAAACTCCACAACTCAAAACTCCACAACTTGAAACTCCTAAACTAGAGACTCCATAACTAGAGACTCCACAACTAGCGACTTCAAAACTAGAAACTCAACATTTAGAAGCTCCACAACTAAAAACTCTACAACTAGAAATTCCACAACTTGAGAACCCGCCACTTTAAATTCCACAACCCTAGACTCCACAACTAAAAACTCCACGACTAGAAACTCCACAACTAGAAACTCCATAACTAGAACCTCCACAACCAGAGGCACCGCAACTAGAATCTCTGCAACTAGAAACTCCACAACCTGAAACTCCACAACTAGAAACTCCAACACTAGCAACTCCACAACTGGAAACTCGACAACTAGAAACTCCACATCCAGAAACTCCACAACTTGAAACTCCACAACTAGAGACTCTGCAACTAGAAACTCAACAACTAGATACTCCGCAACTCAGCAACTAGAAACTCCAGAACTAGAAAATCCACAACTAGATACTCCACAACTAGAAAATCTACAACTAGAATCTCCGCAACTAGAGACTCCACAACTAGAAACTCCACAACTAGAAACTCCACAACTACAAACCCCACAAATACAGACTCGGCAACTAGAAATTCCATATCTAGAAACTCCACAGCTAGAAACTGCAAAACTAGAGACTTCACAACTAGAAACTCAACAACTAAAACTCCACAACTAAAAACTGCACAACTGGAAACTCCACAACTTGAGACTCTGCAACTAGAAACTTCACAACTAGAAACTCCGCTATTAAAGACTCCGCAACTAGAAACTCCGCAACTAGAAACTCCACAATTTAAAACTCCACAACTAGATACTCCACAACTGAAAACTCCACAACTAGATACTTCACAACTGGAAACTCTACAACTAGATACTCCACAACTAACAACTCCACAACTAGAAACTCCACAACTAGAGACTCCACAACTAAAAACTCCACAACCAGAGACTCCGCAACTTCACAACTAGAAACTCCACAACTGGAAACTGCACAACTAGATACTCTGCAACTAGAAACTCCACAACTAGAGACTCCACAACTTGAAACTCCACAACTTTAAACTCCACAACTTGAGACTCCACAACTAGAAACTCCACAACTTGAAACTCCACAGCTTGAGACTGCGCAACTAGAAACTCCACAACTAGGGACTCCACAACTGGAAACTCCACAACCAGGAACTCTACAACTAGAAACTCCACAACTAGAAACTCCACAACTAGAAACTCCGCAACTAGACACTCCACAACTAAAAACTCCACAACTAGAAACTCCACAACTACAAACTCCACCAATAGAGACTCGGCAACTAGAAATTCCATATCTAGAAACTCCACAACTAGAAACTCCACAACTAGAAACTCTACAACTAGAGACTCCGCAACTAGAAACTCCACAGCCAGAGACTCTGCAACTAGAAACTCTGCAGCTAGAAACTCCACAAATAGAAACAACACAACTACAAACTCCATCAATAGAGACTCGGCAACTAGAAATTCCATATCTAGAAACTCCACAACTAAAAACTCCACAACTAGAAACTGCACAACTAGAAACTCCACAACAGGAGACTCCACAACTAGAAACTCCACAGCTAGAAACTCCACAACTAGAAACTCCACAACTTGAAACCTCACAACCCTAAGTTCCGCAACTAGAAAATCCACAGCTACAGATTCCGCAACTAGAAACTCCACAACTCAAACTTCCACAACAAGAAACTCCACAACTGGAAACTCCACAACTGGAAACTCCACAACTGGAAACTCCACAACTAGACACTCCACAACTAAAAACTCTACAACTAGAAAGTTCTAAACTAGAGACTCCACAACTAGAGACTACAACTAGAGACTTCAAACTAGAAACTCAACAACATGAAAGTCCACAACTTGAAACTCCACAACTAGAAACTCCACAACTAGAAACTCTACAACTAGAGACTCTTCAACTAGAGAATTCGCAACTAGAAACTCCAAAACTAGAAACTCCACAACTAGAAACTCCACAACTCGAAACTCCACAACTCAAAACTCCACAACTTGAAACTCTACAACTAGAAACTCCTAAACTAGAGACTCCATAACTAGAGACTCCACAACTAGAGACTTCAAAACTAGAAACTCAACATTTAGAAGCTCCACAACTAAAAACTCTACAACTAGAAATTCCACAACTTTAGAACCCGCCACTTTAAATTCCACAACCCTAGACTCCACAACTAAAAACTCCACGACTAGAAACTCCACTACTAGAAACTCCATAACTAGAACCTCCACAACCAGAGGCACCGCAACTAGAATCTCTGCAACTAGAAACTCCACAACCTGAAACTCCACTACTAGAAACTCCAACACTAGCAACTCCACAACTAGAAACTCCGCAACTAGAGACTCCACAACTAGAAACTCCACAACTAGAGTCTCCACAACTTGAAACTCCACAACTAAAAACTCCGCAACCAGAAACTCCACAACTAGAAACTCCACAACTAGAAACTCCGCAACTAGAGACTCCACAACTAGAAACTCTACAACTAGAAATTCCACATCTAGAGACTTTGCAACTAGAAACTCCGCAGCTAGAAACTCCACAACTAGAAACTCCGCAACTAGAAACTCCACAACTAGAAACTCCACAACTTGAAACCTCACAGCCTTAAGTTCCGCAACTAGAAAATCCACAACTAGAGATTCCGCAACTAGAAACTGCACAACTAGAAACTCCACAACTCGAAACTCCACAACTCAAAACTCCACAATTCGAAACTCCACAACTCGAAACTCCAGAACTTGAAACTTCACAACTAGACACTCAAAAACTAAAAACTCTACAACTAGAAACTCCTAAACTAGAAACTCCACAACTAGAGACTTCAAACTAGAAACTCGAAAACTAGAAACTGCACAACTAAAAACTAAAACTCCACAACTAGAAACTCCACAGCTTGAGACTCCGCAACTTGAAACTCCACAACTGGAAACACCGCAACTAGAAACTCCACAACTGGAAACTGGAAACACCGCAACTAGAAACTCCACAACTGGAAACTTCACTACTAGATACTCCACAACTAGAAACTCGACAACTAGAAACTCCACAACTAGAGACTCCACAACTAAAAACTCCACAACTAGAAACTCCACAACTACAAACTCCACCAATAGAGACTCGGCAACTAGAAATTTCATATCAAGAACCTCCACAACTAAAAACTCCACAACTAATAACTCCACAACTAGAAACTCCACAACTAGAAACTCTACAACTAGAGACTCCGCAACTAGAAACTCCACAACTAGACTCCCCAACTTGAAACTCTACAACTTCAAACTCCACAACTTGAGACTCCACAACTAGAAACTCCACAACTAGAGACTCCACAACTCGAAACTCCACAACTAGAAACTCCACAACTAGAAACTCCACAACCAGAGACTCCGCAATTCCACAACTAAAAACTCCACAACTTGAAAATCCACAACTAGATACTCCGCAACTAGAAACTCCACAACTAGAGACTCCACAACTAGAAACTCCACAACTAGAAACTCCACAACTTCAAACTCCACAAATAGAGACTCGGCTACAAGAAAGTTCTAGTCTAGAAAGTCCACAACTAAAAACTGCACAACTGGAAACTCCACAACCAGAGACTCCGCAACTAGAAACTCCGCTGCTAGAAACTCCACAAATAGAAACTCCGCAACTAGAAACTCCGCAGCTAGAAACTACACAACTACAGACTCCACAACTAGAAACTCCACAACTAGAAACTCCACAACTTGAAACCTCACAACCTTAAATTACGCAACTAGAAAATCCACAGCTAGAGATTCCGCAACTAGAAACTCCACAACTCGAAACTCCACAACTGGGAACTGCACAACTAGACACACCACAACTAAAAACTCTTCAACAAGAAACTCCTAAACTAGAGACTCCACAACTACAGAATCTACAACTAGAGATTTCAAACTAGAAACTCAACAACTAGAAACTCCACAACTAAAAACTCAACAACTAGAAACTCCACAGCTTGAGACTCCGCAACTTCAAACTCCACAACTAGAAACTCCGCATTTAGAAACTCCACAACTAGGGACTCGGCAACTAGAAACTCCACAACTAGAAACTCCACAACTCGAAACTCCACTACTAGATACTCCACAACTGGAAACTCGACTACAAGAAACTCCACAACTAGAGACTCTGCAACTAGAAACTCAACAACTAGCGACTCCGCCACTCAACTACTAGAAACTCCACAACTGGAAATCCACAACTAAATACTCTACAACTAGAAAATCTACAACTAGGAACTCCACAACTATAGACTCCACAACTTGAAACTCCACAAGTTTAAACTCCACAACTTGAGACTACACAACTAGAAACTTCACAACTAGAAACTCCACAACTAGAAACTCCCCAACTAGAAACTCCGCAACTGGAAACTCCGCAACAGGAGACTCTACAACTAGAAACTCCACAACTAGAAACTCCAAAAATAGAAACTGCACATCTAGAAACTTCACAACTAGAAACTCCGCAACTAGAGACTCCACAACTAGAAACTCCACAACTTGAAACTCCTCAACTAGAAACTCCACAACCAGAAACTCCATAACTAGAAACTCCACAACTGGAAACTCCGCATTTAGAGACTCCACAACTAGAAACTCCGCAACTACAAACTCCACAAATACAGACTCGGCAACTAGAAATTCCATATCTAGAAACTACACAACTAGAAACTGCAAAACTAGACACTCACAACTAGAAACTCAACAACTAGAAACTCCACAACTAAAAACTCCACAACTGGAAACTCCACAACTTGAGACTCTGCAACTTGAAACTTCACAACTAGAAACTCCGCTATTAAAAACTCCGCAACTAGAAACTCCATAACTTAAAGTTCACAACTAAATACTCCACAACTGGAAACTCCACAACTAGATACTTCACAACTGAAAACTCCACAACTAGATTCTCCATAACTGGAAACTCCACAACTAGAAACTCGACAACTAGAGACTCCACAACTCGAAACTCCACAACTAGAAACTCCACAACTAGAAACTCCACAACCAGAGACTCCGCAACTCCACAACTAGAAACTACACAACTGGAAACTCCACAATTAGATACTCCGCAACTAGAAACTCCACAACTAGAGACTCCACAACTTGAAACTCCACAACTTTAAACTCCACAACTTGAGACTCCACAACTAGAAACTCCACAACTTGAAACTCTACAACTAGTAACTCCACAACCAGAAACTCCACAACTAGAAACTCCACAACTAGAAACTCCACAACTAGAAACTGCAACTAGAGACTCCACAACTAGAAACTCCACAACTACAAACTCCACAACTACAAGCTCCACAAATAGAGACTCGGCTACAAGAAAATTATTGTCTAGAAAGTCCACAACTAAAAACTCCACAACTAGAAACTCCACAACTAGAAACTCCACAACTAGAGACTCCACAACTTGAAACTCCACAACTTTAAACTCCACAACTTGAGACTCCACAACTAGAAACTCCACAACTTGAAACTCCAAGACTACAAACTCCACAACCAGAAACTGCACAACTAGAAACTATACAACTAGAAACTCCACAACTAGAAACTCTGCAACTAGAGACTCCACAACTAGAAACTCCACAACTAGAAACTCCACAACTACAAGCTCCACAAATAGAGACTCGGCTACGAGAAAATTCCTGTCTAGAAAGTCCACAACTAAAAACTCCACAACTTGAAACTCCACAACTAGAAACTCCACAACTAGAAACTCCACAACTAGAAACTCCACAACTAGAGACTCCGCAACTAGAAACTCCACAACCAGAGACTCTGCAACTAGAAACTCTGCAGCTAGAAACTCCACAACTCAAAACTCCACAACTAGAAACTCCAAAGCTACAAACTCTTCAACTAGAAATTCCTAAACTAGAGACTCCACAACTAGAGAATCTACAACTAGAGACTTCAAACTAGAAAGTCAACATTTAGAAACTCCACAACTAAAAACTCAAAAACTAGAAACTCCACATCTTGAGACTCCGCAACTAGAAACTCCACAACTAGGGACTCTGCAACTAGAAACTGCACAACTAGAGACTCTGCAACTAGAAACTCCACAACTAGAGACTCCGCTACTCCACAACTCGAAACTCCACAACTGGAAACTCCACAACTAAAAACTCTTCAACTAGAAATTCCTAAACTAGAGACTCCACAACTAGAGAATCTACAACTAGAGACTTCAAACTTGAAACTCAACAACTAGAAACTCCACAACTAAAAACTCAACAACTAGAAACTCCACAGCTTGAGACTCTACAACTGGAAACTCCACAACTAGGGACTCCGCAACTAGAAACTCCAAAACTAGAAATTCCACAACTGGAAACTCCACTACTAGATACTCCACAACTGGAAACTCGGCAACTAGAAACTCCACAACTAGAGACTCCACAACTTGAAACTCCACAACTAGAGACTCTGCAACTAGAAACTCCACAACTCGAAACTCCACAACTGGAAACTCCACAACTAGACACTTCACAACTAAAACCCTTCCACTAGAAACTCCTAAACTAGAGACTCCACAACTAGAGAATCTACAACTAGAGACTTCAAACTAGAAACTTAACAACTAAAAACTCCACAACTAAAAACTCAACAACTAGAAACTCCACAGCTTGGGACTCCGCAACTTGAAACTCCACAACTAGAAACTCCGCAACTAGAAACTCCACAACTAAGGACTCTACAATTAGAAACTCCACAACTAGAAACTCCACAACTAGAAACTTCACAACTAGAAACTCCGCAACTAGAGACTCCACAATTAGAAACTCCGCAACTAGAAACTCCGCAACAGGAGACTCTACAACTAGAAACTCCACAACTAGAAACTCCAAAACTAGAAACTCCACAACTAGAAAGTTCACAACTAGAAACTCCGCAACTAGAGACTCCAAAACTAGAAACTCCACAACTTGAAACTCCTCAACTAGAAACTCCACAACTGGAAACTCCACAACTAGACACTCCAGAACTAAAAACTCTTCAACAAGAAACTCCTAAACTAGAGACTCCACAACTAGAGAATCTACAACTAGAGATTTCAAACTAGAAACTCAACAACTAGAAACTCCACAACTAAAAACTCAACAACTAGAAACTCCACAGCTTGAGACTCCGCAACTTCAAACTCCACAACTAGAAACTCCGCATTTAGAAACTCCACAACTAGGGACTCGGCAACTAGAAACTCCACAACTAGACACTCCACAACTCGAAACTCCACTACTAGATACTCCACAACTGGAAACTCGACTACAAGAAACTCCACAACTAGAGACTCTGCAACTAGAAACTCAACAACTAGCGACTCCGCCACTCAACTACTAGAAACTCCACAACTGGAAATCCACAACTAAATACTCCACAACTAGAAAATCTACAACTAGGAACTCCACAACTATAGACTCCACAACTTGAAACTCCACAAGTTTAAACTCCACAACTTGAGACTACACAACTAGAAACTTCACAACTAGAAACTCCACAACTAGAAACTCCCCAACTAGAAACTCCGCAACTGGAAACTCCGCAACAGGAGACTCTACAACTAGAAACTCCACAACTAGAAACTCCAAAACTAGAAACTGCACATCTAGAAACTTCACAACTAGAAACTCCGCAACTAGAGAATCCACAACTAGAAACTCCACAACTTGAAACTCCTCAACTAGAAACTCCACAACCAGAAACTCCATAACTAGAAACTCCACAACTGGAAACTCCGCATTTAGAGACTCCACAACTAGAAACTCCACAACTAGAAACTCCGCAACTACAAACTCCACAAATACAGACTCGGCAACTAGAAATTCCATATCTAGAAACTACACAACTAGAAACTGCAAAACTAGACACTCACAACTAGAAACTCAACAACTAGAAACTACACAACTGGAAACTCCACAACTTGAGACTCCGCAACTTGAAACTTCACAACTAGAAACTCCGCTATTAAAAACTCCGCAACTAGAAACTCCATAACTTAAAGTTCACAACTAAATACTCCACAACTGGAAACTCCACAACTAGATACTTCACAACTGAAAACTCCACAACTAGATTCTCCACAACTGGAAACTCCACAACTAGAAACTCGACAACTAGAGACTCCACAACTCGAAACTCCACAACTAGAAACTCCACAACTAGAAACTCCACAACCAGAGACTCCGCAACTCCACAACTAGAAACTACACAACTGGAAACTCCACAACTAGATACTCCGCAACTAGAAACTCCACAACTAGAGACTCCACAACTTGAAACTCCACAACTTTAAACTCCACAACTTGAGACTCCACAACTAGAAACTCCACAACTTGAAACTCTACAACTAGAAACTCCACAACCAGAAACTCCACAACTAGAAACTCCACAACTAGAAACTCCACAACTAGAAACTCTGCAACTAGAGACTCCACAACTAGAAACTCCACAACTACAAACTCCACAACTACAAGCTCCACAAATAGAGACTCGGCTACAAGAAAATTAATGTCTAGAAAGTCCACAACTAAAAACTCCACAACTTGAGACTACACAACTAGAAACTTCACAACTAGAAACTCCACAACTAGAAACTCCCCAACTAGAAACTCCGCAACTGGAAACTCCGCAACAGGAGACTCTACAACTAGAAACTCCACAACTAGAAACTCCAAAAATAGAAACTGCACATCTAGAAACTTCACAACTAGAAACTCCGCAACTAGAGAATCCACAACTAGAAACTCCACAACTTGAAACTCCTCAACTAGAAACTCCACAACCAGAAACTCCATAACTAGAAACTCCACAACTGGAAACTCCGCATTTAGAGACTCCACAACTAGAAACTCCACAACTAGAAACTCCGCAACTACAAACTCCACAAATACAGACTCGGCAACTAGAAATTCCATATCTAGAAACTACACAACTAGAAACTGCAAAACTAGACACTCACAACTAGAAACTCAACAACTAGAAACTACACAACTGGAAACTCCACAACTTGAGACTCCGCAACTTGAAACTTCACAACTAGAAACTCCGCTATTAAAAACTCCGCAACTAGAAACTCCATAACTTAAAGTTCACAACTAAATACTCCACAACTGGAAACTCCACAACTAGATACTTCACAACTGAAAACTCCACAACTAGATTCTCCACAACTGGAAACTCCACAACTAGAAACTCGACAACTAGAGACTCCACAACTCGAAACTCCACAACTAGAAACTCCACAACTAGAAACTCCACAACCAGAGACTCCGCAACTCCACAACTAGAAACTACACAACTGGAAACTCCACAACTAGATACTCCGCAACTAGAAACTCCACAACTAGAGACTCCACAACTTGAAACTCCACAACTTTAAACTCCACAACTTGAGACTCCACAACTAGAAACTGCACAACTTGAAACTCTACAACTAGAAACTCCACAACTAGAAACTCCACAACTAGAGACTCCACAACTTGAAACTCCACAACTTTAAACTCCACAACTTGAGACTCCACAACTAGAAACTCCACAACTTGAAACTCCACAACTAGAAACTCCACAACCAGAAACTCCACAACTAGAAACTCTACAACTAGAAACTCCACAACTAGAAACTCTGCAACTAGAGACTCCACAACTAGAAACTCCGCAACTAGAAACTCCACAACTACAAGCTCCACAAATAGAGACTCGGCTACGAGAAAATTCATGTCTAGAAAGTCCACAACTAAAAACTCCACAACTTGAAACTCCACAACTAGAAACTCCACAACTAGAAACTCCACAACTAGAGACTCCACAACTAGAAACTCCACAACCAGAGACTCTGCAACTAGAAACTCTGCAGCTAGAAACTCCACAACTCGAAACTCCACAACTGGAAACTCCACAACTAAAAACTCTTCAACTAGAAATTCCTAAACTAGAGACTCCACAACTAGAGAATCTACAACTAGAGACTTCAAACTAGAAACTCAACAACTAGAAACTCCACAACTAAAAACTCAACAACTAGAAACTCCACAGCTTGAGACTCTGCAACTGGAAACTCCACAACTAGGGACTCCGCAACTAGAAACTCCAAAACTAGAAATTCCACAACTGGAAACTCCACTACTAGATACTCCACAACTGGAAACTCGGCAACTAGAAACTCCACAACTAGAGACTCCACAACTTGAAACTCCACAACTAGAGACTCTGCAACTAGAAACTCCACAACTCGAAACTCCACAACTGGAAACTCCACAACTAGACACTTCACAACTAAAACCCTTCCACTAGAAACTCCTAAACTAGAGACTCCACAACTAGAGAATCTACAACTAGAGACTTCAAACTAGAAACTCAACAACTAAAAACTCCACAACTAAAAACTCAACAACTAGAAACTCCACAGCTTGGGACTCCGCAACTTGAAACTCCACAACTACAAACTCCGCATTTAGAAACTCCACAACTAGGGACTCGGCAACTAGAAACTCCACAACTAGAAACTCCACAACTCGAAACTCCACTACTAGATACTCCACAACTGGAAACTCGACTACAAGAAACTCCACAACTAGAGACTCTGCAACTAGAAACTCAACAACTAGCGACTCCGCCACTCAACGACTAGAAACTCCACAACTGGAAATCCACAACTAAATACTCCACAACTAGAAAATCTACAACTAGGAACTCCACAACTATAGACTCCACAACTTGAAACTCCACAAGTTTAAACTCCACAACTTGAGACTACACAACTAGAAACTTCACAACTAGAAACTCCACAACTAGAAACTCCCCAACTAGAAACTCCGCAACTGGAAACTCCGCAACAGGAGACTCTACAACTAGAAACTCCACAACTAGAAACTCCAAAAATAGAAACTGCACATCTAGAAACTTCACAACTAGAAACTCCGCAACTAGAGACTCCACAACTAGAAACTCCACAACTTGAAACTCCTCAACTAGAAACTCCACAACCAGAAACTCCATAACTAGAAACTCCACAACTGGAAACTCCGCATTTAGAGACTCCACAACTAGAAACTCCGCAACTACAAACTCCACAAATACAGACTCGGCAACTAGAAATTCCATATCTAGAAACTACACAACTAGAAACTGCGAAACTAGACACTCACAACTAGAAACTCAACAACTAGAAACTCCACAACTAAAAACTCCACAACTGGAAACTCCACAACTTGAGACTCTGCAACTTGAAACTTCACAACTAGAAACTCCGCTATTAAAAACTCCGCAACTAGAAACTCCATAACTTAAAGTTCACAACTAAATACTCCACAACTGGAAACTCCACAACTAGATACTTCACAACTGAAAACTCCACAACTAGATTCTCCATAACTGGAAACTCCACAACTAGAAACTCGACAACTAGAGACTCCACAACTCGAAACTCCACAACTAGAAACTCCACAACTAGAAACTCCACAACCAGAGACTCCGCAACTCCACAACTAGAAACTACACAACTGGAAACTCCACAATTAGATACTCCGCAACTAGAAACTCCACAACTAGAGACTCCACAACTTGAAACTCCACAACTTTAAACTCCACAACTTGAGACTCCACAACTAGAAACTCCACAACTTGAAACTCTACAACTAGTAACTCCACAACCAGAAACTCCACAACTAGAAACTCCACAACTAGAAACTCCACAACTAGAAACTGCAACTAGAGACTCCACAACTAGAAACTCCACAACTACAAACTCCACAACTACAAGCTCCACAAATAGAGACTCGGCTACAAGAAAATTATTGTCTAGAAAGTCCACAACTAAAAACTCCACAACTAGAAACTCCACAACTAGAAACTCCACAACTAGAGACTCCACAACTTGAAACTCCACAACTTTAAACTCCACAACTTGAGACTCCACAACTAGAAACTCCACAACTTGAAACTCCAAGACTACAAACTCCACAACCAGAAACTGCACAACTAGAAACTATACAACTAGAAACTCCACAACTAGAAACTCTGCAACTAGAGACTCCACAACTAGAAACTCCACAACTAGAAACTCCACAACTACAAGCTCCACAAATAGAGACTCGGCTACGAGAAAATTCCTGTCTAGAAAGTCCACAACTAAAAACTCCACAACTTGAAACTCCACAACTAGAAACTCCACAACTAGAAACTCCACAACTAGAAACTCCACAACTAGAGACTCCACAACTAGAAACTCCACAACCAGAGACTCTGCAACTAGAAACTCTGCAGCTAGAAACTCCACAACTCGAAACTCCACAACTGGAAACTCCACAACTAAAAACTCTTCAACTAGAAATTCCTAAACTAGAGACTCCACAACTAGAGAATCTACAACTAGAGACTTCAAACTAGAAACTCAACAACTAGAAACTCCACAACTAAAAACTCAACAACTAGAAACTCCACAGCTTGAGACTCTGCAACTGGAAACTCCACAACTAGGGACTCCGCAACTAGAAACTCCAAAACTAGAAATTCCACAACTGGAAACTCCACTACTAGATACTCCACAACTGGAAACTCGGCAACTAGAAACTCCACAACTAGAGACTCCACAACTTGAAACTCCACAACTAGAGACTCTGCAACTAGAAACTCCACAACTCGAAACTCCACAACTGGAAACTCCACAACTAGACACTTCACAACTAAAACCCTTCCACTAGAAACTCCTAAACTAGAGACTCCACAACTAGAGAATCTACAACTAGAGACTTCAAACTAGAAACTCAACAACTAAAAACTCCACAACTAAAAACTCAACAACTAGAAACTCCACAGCTTGGGACTCCGCAACTTGAAACTCCACAACTACAAACTCCGCATTTAGAAACTCCACAACTAGGGACTCGGCAACTAGAAACTCCACAACTAGAAACTCCACAACTCGAAACTCCACTACTAGATACTCCACAACTGGAAACTCGACTACAAGAAACTCCACAACTAGAGACTCTGCAACTAGAAACTCAACAACTAGCGACTCCGCCACTCAACGACTAGAAACTCCACAACTGGAAATCCACAACTAAATACTCCACAACTAGAAAATCTACAACTAGGAACTCCACAACTATAGACTCCACAACTTGAAACTCCACAAGTTTAAACTCCACAACTTGAGACTACACAACTAGAAACTTCACAACTAGAAACTCCACAACTAGAAACTCCCCAACTAGAAACTCCGCAACTGGAAACTCCGCAACAGGAGACTCTACAACTAGAAACTCCACAACTAGAAACTCCAAAAATAGAAACTGCACATCTAGAAACTTCACAACTAGAAACTCCGCAACTAGAGACTCCACAACTAGAAACTCCACAACTTGAAACTCCTCAACTAGAAACTCCACAACCAGAAACTCCATAACTAGAAACTCCACAACTGGAAACTCCGCATTTAGAGACTCCACAACTAGAAACTCCGCAACTACAAACTCCACAAATACAGACTCGGCAACTAGAAATTCCATATCTAGAAACTACACAACTAGAAACTGCGAAACTAGACACTCACAACTAGAAACTCAACAACTAGAAACTCCACAACTAAAAACTCCACAACTGGAAACTCCACAACTTGAGACTCTGCAACTTGAAACTTCACAACTAGAAACTCCGCTATTAAAAACTCCGCAACTAGAAACTCCATAACTTAAAGTTCACAACTAAATACTCCACAACTGGAAACTCCACAACTAGATACTTCACAACTGAAAACTCCACAACTAGATTCTCCATAACTGGAAACTCCACAACTAGAAACTCGACAACTAGAGACTCCACAACTCGAAACTCCACAACTAGAAACTCCACAACTAGAAACTCCACAACCAGAGACTCCGCAACTCCACAACTAGAAACTACACAACTGGAAACTCCACAATTAGATACTCCGCAACTAGAAACTCCACAACTAGAGACTCCACAACTTGAAACTCCACAACTTTAAACTCCACAACTTGAGACTCCACAACTAGAAACTCCACAACTTGAAACTCTACAACTAGTAACTCCACAACCAGAAACTCCACAACTAGAAACTCCACAACTAGAAACTCCACAACTAGAAACTGCAACTAGAGACTCCACAACTAGAAACTCCACAACTACAAACTCCACAACTACAAGCTCCACAAATAGAGACTCGGCTACAAGAAAATTATTGTCTAGAAAGTCCACAACTAAAAACTCCACAACTAGAAACTCCACAACTAGAAACTCCACAACTAGAGACTCCACAACTTGAAACTCCACAACTTTAAACTCCACAACTTGAGACTCCACAACTAGAAACTCCACAACTTGAAACTCCAAGACTACAAACTCCACAACCAGAAACTGCACAACTAGAAACTATACAACTAGAAACTCCACAACTAGAAACTCTGCAACTAGAGACTCCACAACTAGAAACTCCACAACTAGAAACTCCACAACTACAAGCTCCACAAATAGAGACTCGGCTACGAGAAAATTCCTGTCTAGAAAGTCCACAACTAAAAACTCCACAACTTGAAACTCCACAACTAGAAACTCCACAACTAGAAACTCCACAACTAGAAACTCCACAACTAGAGACTCCGCAACTAGAAACTCCACAACCAGAGACTCTGCAACTAGAAACTCTGCAGCTAGAAACTCCACAACTCAAAACTCCACAACTAGAAACTCCAAAGCTACAAACTCTTCAACTAGAAATTCCTAAACTAGAGACTCCACAACTAGAGAATCTACAACTAGAGACTTCAAACTAGAAAGTCAACATTTAGAAACTCCACAACTAAAAACTCAAAAACTAGAAACTCCACATCTTGAGACTCCGCAACTAGAAACTCCACAACTAGGGACTCTGCAACTAGAAACTGCACAACTAGAGACTCTGCAACTAGAAACTCCACAACTAGAGACTCCGCTACTCCACAACTCGAAACTCCACAACTGGAAACTCCACAACTAAAAACTCTTCAACTAGAAATTCCTAAACTAGAGACTCCACAACTAGAGAATCTACAACTAGAGACTTCAAACTTGAAACTCAACAACTAGAAACTCCACAACTAAAAACTCAACAACTAGAAACTCCACAGCTTGAGACTCTACAACTGGAAACTCCACAACTAGGGACTCCGCAACTAGAAACTCCAAAACTAGAAATTCCACAACTGGAAACTCCACTACTAGATACTCCACAACTGGAAACTCGGCAACTAGAAACTCCACAACTAGAGACTCCACAACTTGAAACTCCACAACTAGAGACTCTGCAACTAGAAACTCCACAACTCGAAACTCCACAACTGGAAACTCCACAACTAGACACTTCACAACTAAAACCCTTCCACTAGAAACTCCTAAACTAGAGACTCCACAACTAGAGAATCTACAACTAGAGACTTCAAACTAGAAACTCAACAACTAAAAACTCCACAACTAAAAACTCAACAACTAGAAACTCCACAGCTTGGGACTCCGCAACTTGAAACTCCACAACTACAAACTCCGCATTTAGAAACTCCACAACTAGGGACTCGGCAACTAGAAACTCCACAACTAGAAACTCCACAACTCGAAACTCCACTACTAGATACTCCACAACTGGAAACTCGACTACAAGAAACTCCACAACTAGAGACTCTGCAACTAGAAACTCAACAACTAGCGACTCCGCCACTCAACGACTAGAAACTCCACAACTGGAAATCCACAACTAAATACTCCACAACTAGAAAATCTACAACTAGGAACTCCACAACTATAGACTCCACAACTTGAAACTCCACAAGTTTAAACTCCACAACTTGAGACTACACAACTAGAAACTTCACAACTAGAAACTCCACAACTAGAAACTCCCCAACTAGAAACTCCGCAACTGGAAACTCCGCAACAGGAGACTCTACAACTAGAAACTCCACAACTAGAAACTCCAAAAATAGAAACTGCACATCTAGAAACTTCACAACTAGAAACTCCGCAACTAGAGACTCCACAACTAGAAACTCCACAACTTGAAACTCCTCAACTAGAAACTCCACAACCAGAAACTCCATAACTAGAAACTCCACAACTGGAAACTCCGCATTTAGAGACTCCACAACTAGAAACTCCGCAACTACAAACTCCACAAATACAGACTCGGCAACTAGAAATTCCATATCTAGAAACTACACAACTAGAAACTGCGAAACTAGACACTCACAACTAGAAACTCAACAACTAGAAACTCCACAACTAAAAACTCCACAACTGGAAACTCCACAACTTGAGACTCTGCAACTTGAAACTTCACAACTAGAAACTCCGCTATTAAAAACTCCGCAACTAGAAACTCCATAACTTAAAGTTCACAACTAAATACTCCACAACTGGAAACTCCACAACTAGATACTTCACAACTGAAAACTCCACAACTAGATTCTCCATAACTGGAAACTCCACAACTAGAAACTCGACAACTAGAGACTCCACAACTCGAAACTCCACAACTAGAAACTCCACAACTAGAAACTCCACAACCAGAGACTCCGCAACTCCACAACTAGAAACTACACAACTGGAAACTCCACAATTAGATACTCCGCAACTAGAAACTCCACAACTAGAGACTCCACAACTTGAAACTCCACAACTTTAAACTCCACAACTTGAGACTCCACAACTAGAAACTCCACAACTTGAAACTCTACAACTAGTAACTCCACAACCAGAAACTCCACAACTAGAAACTCCACAACTAGAAACTCCACAACTAGAAACTGCAACTAGAGACTCCACAACTAGAAACTCCACAACTACAAACTCCACAACTACAAGCTCCACAAATAGAGACTCGGCTACAAGAAAATTATTGTCTAGAAAGTCCACAACTAAAAACTCCACAACTAGAAACTCCACAACTAGAAACTCCACAACTAGAGACTCCACAACTTGAAACTCCACAACTTTAAACTCCACAACTTGAGACTCCACAACTAGAAACTCCACAACTTGAAACTCCAAGACTACAAACTCCACAACCAGAAACTGCACAACTAGAAACTATACAACTAGAAACTCCACAACTAGAAACTCTGCAACTAGAGACTCCACAACTAGAAACTCCACAACTAGAAACTCCACAACTACAAGCTCCACAAATAGAGACTCGGCTACGAGAAAATTCCTGTCTAGAAAGTCCACAACTAAAAACTCCACAACTTGAAACTCCACAACTAGAAACTCCACAACTAGAAACTCCACAACTAGAAACTCCACAACTAGAGACTCCACAACTAGAAACTCCACAACCAGAGACTCTGCAACTAGAAACTCTGCAGCTAGAAACTCCACAACTCGAAACTCCACAACTGGAAACTCCACAACTAAAAACTCTTCAACTAGAAATTCCTAAACTAGAGACTCCACAACTAGAGAATCTACAACTAGAGACTTCAAACTAGAAACTCAACAACTAGAAACTCCACAACTAAAAACTCAACAACTAGAAACTCCACAGCTTGAGACTCTGCAACTGGAAACTCCACAACTAGGGACTCCGCAACTAGAAACTCCAAAACTAGAAATTCCACAACTGGAAACTCCACTACTAGATACTCCACAACTGGAAACTCGGCAACTAGAAACTCCACAACTAGAGACTCCACAACTTGAAACTCCACAACTAGAGACTCTGCAACTAGAAACTCCACAACTCGAAACTCCACAACTGGAAACTCCACAACTAGACACTTCACAACTAAAACCCTTCCACTAGAAACTCCTAAACTAGAGACTCCACAACTAGAGAATCTACAACTAGAGACTTCAAACTAGAAACTCAACAACTAAAAACTCCACAACTAAAAACTCAACAACTAGAAACTCCACAGCTTGGGACTCCGCAACTTGAAACTCCACAACTACAAACTCCGCATTTAGAAACTCCACAACTAGGGACTCGGCAACTAGAAACTCCACAACTAGAAACTCCACAACTCGAAACTCCACTACTAGATACTCCACAACTGGAAACTCGACTACAAGAAACTCCACAACTAGAGACTCTGCAACTAGAAACTCAACAACTAGCGACTCCGCCACTCAACGACTAGAAACTCCACAACTGGAAATCCACAACTAAATACTCCACAACTAGAAAATCTACAACTAGGAACTCCACAACTATAGACTCCACAACTTGAAACTCCACAAGTTTAAACTCCACAACTTGAGACTACACAACTAGAAACTTCACAACTAGAAACTCCACAACTAGAAACTCCCCAACTAGAAACTCCGCAACTGGAAACTCCGCAACAGGAGACTCTACAACTAGAAACTCCACAACTAGAAACTCCAAAAATAGAAACTGCACATCTAGAAACTTCACAACTAGAAACTCCGCAACTAGAGACTCCACAACTAGAAACTCCACAACTTGAAACTCCTCAACTAGAAACTCCACAACCAGAAACTCCATAACTAGAAACTCCACAACTGGAAACTCCGCATTTAGAGACTCCACAACTAGAAACTCCGCAACTACAAACTCCACAAATACAGACTCGGCAACTAGAAATTCCATATCTAGAAACTACACAACTAGAAACTGCGAAACTAGACACTCACAACTAGAAACTCAACAACTAGAAACTCCACAACTAAAAACTCCACAACTGGAAACTCCACAACTTGAGACTCTGCAACTTGAAACTTCACAACTAGAAACTCCGCTATTAAAAACTCCGCAACTAGAAACTCCATAACTTAAAGTTCACAACTAAATACTCCACAACTGGAAACTCCACAACTAGATACTTCACAACTGAAAACTCCACAACTAGATTCTCCATAACTGGAAACTCCACAACTAGAAACTCGACAACTAGAGACTCCACAACTCGAAACTCCACAACTAGAAACTCCACAACTAGAAACTCCACAACCAGAGACTCCGCAACTCCACAACTAGAAACTACACAACTGGAAACTCCACAATTAGATACTCCGCAACTAGAAACTCCACAACTAGAGACTCCACAACTTGAAACTCCACAACTTTAAACTCCACAACTTGAGACTCCACAACTAGAAACTCCACAACTTGAAACTCTACAACTAGTAACTCCACAACCAGAAACTCCACAACTAGAAACTCCACAACTAGAAACTCCACAACTAGAAACTGCAACTAGAGACTCCACAACTAGAAACTCCACAACTACAAACTCCACAACTACAAGCTCCACAAATAGAGACTCGGCTACAAGAAAATTATTGTCTAGAAAGTCCACAACTAAAAACTCCACAACTAGAAACTCCACAACTAGAAACTCCACAACTAGAGACTCCACAACTTGAAACTCCACAACTTTAAACTCCACAACTTGAGACTCCACAACTAGAAACTCCACAACTTGAAACTCCAAGACTACAAACTCCACAACCAGAAACTGCACAACTAGAAACTATACAACTAGAAACTCCACAACTAGAAACTCTGCAACTAGAGACTCCACAACTAGAAACTCCACAACTAGAAACTCCACAACTACAAGCTCCACAAATAGAGACTCGGCTACGAGAAAATTCCTGTCTAGAAAGTCCACAACTAAAAACTCCACAACTTGAAACTCCACAACTAGAAACTCCACAACTAGAAACTCCACAACTAGAAACTCCACAACTAGAGACTCCGCAACTAGAAACTCCACAACCAGAGACTCTGCAACTAGAAACTCTGCAGCTAGAAACTCCACAACTCAAAACTCCACAACTAGAAACTCCAAAGCTACAAACTCTTCAACTAGAAATTCCTAAACTAGAGACTCCACAACTAGAGAATCTACAACTAGAGACTTCAAACTAGAAAGTCAACATTTAGAAACTCCACAACTAAAAACTCAAAAACTAGAAACTCCACATCTTGAGACTCCGCAACTAGAAACTCCACAACTAGGGACTCTGCAACTAGAAACTGCACAACTAGAGACTCTGCAACTAGAAACTCCACAACTAGAGACTCCGCTACTCCACAACTCGAAACTCCACAACTGGAAACTCCACAACTAAAAACTCTTCAACTAGAAATTCCTAAACTAGAGACTCCACAACTAGAGAATCTACAACTAGAGACTTCAAACTTGAAACTCAACAACTAGAAACTCCACAACTAAAAACTCAACAACTAGAAACTCCACAGCTTGAGACTCTACAACTGGAAACTCCACAACTAGGGACTCCGCAACTAGAAACTCCAAAACTAGAAATTCCACAACTGGAAACTCCACTACTAGATACTCCACAACTGGAAACTCGGCAACTAGAAACTCCACAACTAGAGACTCCACAACTTGAAACTCCACAACTAGAGACTCTGCAACTAGAAACTCCACAACTCGAAACTCCACAACTGGAAACTCCACAACTAGACACTTCACAACTAAAACCCTTCCACTAGAAACTCCTAAACTAGAGACTCCACAACTAGAGAATCTACAACTAGAGACTTCAAACTAGAAACTTAACAACTAAAAACTCCACAACTAAAAACTCAACAACTAGAAACTCCACAGCTTGGGACTCCGCAACTTGAAACTCCACAACTAGAAACTCCGCAACTAGAAACTCCACAACTAAGGACTCTACAATTAGAAACTCCACAACTAGAAACTCCACAACTAGAAACTTCACAACTAGAAACTCCGCAACTAGAGACTCCACAATTAGAAACTCCGCAACTAGAAACTCCGCAACAGGAGACTCTACAACTAGAAACTCCACAACTAGAAACTCCAAAACTAGAAACTCCACAACTAGAAAGTTCACAACTAGAAACTCCGCAACTAGAGACTCCAAAACTAGAAACTCCACAACTTGAAACTCCTCAACTAGAAACTCCACAACTGGAAACTCCACAACTAGACACTCCAGAACTAAAAACTCTTCAACAAGAAACTCCTAAACTAGAGACTCCACAACTAGAGAATCTACAACTAGAGATTTCAAACTAGAAACTCAACAACTAGAAACTCCACAACTAAAAACTCAACAACTAGAAACTCCACAGCTTGAGACTCCGCAACTTCAAACTCCACAACTAGAAACTCCGCATTTAGAAACTCCACAACTAGGGACTCGGCAACTAGAAACTCCACAACTAGACACTCCACAACTCGAAACTCCACTACTAGATACTCCACAACTGGAAACTCGACTACAAGAAACTCCACAACTAGAGACTCTGCAACTAGAAACTCAACAACTAGCGACTCCGCCACTCAACTACTAGAAACTCCACAACTGGAAATCCACAACTAAATACTCCACAACTAGAAAATCTACAACTAGGAACTCCACAACTATAGACTCCACAACTTGAAACTCCACAAGTTTAAACTCCACAACTTGAGACTACACAACTAGAAACTTCACAACTAGAAACTCCACAACTAGAAACTCCCCAACTAGAAACTCCGCAACTGGAAACTCCGCAACAGGAGACTCTACAACTAGAAACTCCACAACTAGAAACTCCAAAAATAGAAACTGCACATCTAGAAACTTCACAACTAGAAACTCCGCAACTAGAGAATCCACAACTAGAAACTCCACAACTTGAAACTCCTCAACTAGAAACTCCACAACCAGAAACTCCATAACTAGAAACTCCACAACTGGAAACTCCGCATTTAGAGACTCCACAACTAGAAACTCCACAACTAGAAACTCCGCAACTACAAACTCCACAAATACAGACTCGGCAACTAGAAATTCCATATCTAGAAACTACACAACTAGAAACTGCAAAACTAGACACTCACAACTAGAAACTCAACAACTAGAAACTACACAACTGGAAACTCCACAACTTGAGACTCCGCAACTTGAAACTTCACAACTAGAAACTCCGCTATTAAAAACTCCGCAACTAGAAACTCCATAACTTAAAGTTCACAACTAAATACTCCACAACTGGAAACTCCACAACTAGATACTTCACAACTGAAAACTCCACAACTAGATTCTCCACAACTGGAAACTCCACAACTAGAAACTCGACAACTAGAGACTCCACAACTCGAAACTCCACAACTAGAAACTCCACAACTAGAAACTCCACAACCAGAGACTCCGCAACTCCACAACTAGAAACTACACAACTGGAAACTCCACAACTAGATACTCCGCAACTAGAAACTCCACAACTAGAGACTCCACAACTTGAAACTCCACAACTTTAAACTCCACAACTTGAGACTCCACAACTAGAAACTCCACAACTTGAAACTCTACAACTAGAAACTCCACAACCAGAAACTCCACAACTAGAAACTCCACAACTAGAAACTCCACAACTAGAAACTCTGCAACTAGAGACTCCACAACTAGAAACTCCACAACTACAAACTCCACAACTACAAGCTCCACAAATAGAGACTCGGCTACAAGAAAATTAATGTCTAGAAAGTCCACAACTAAAAACTCCACAACTTGAGACTACACAACTAGAAACTTCACAACTAGAAACTCCACAACTAGAAACTCCCCAACTAGAAACTCCGCAACTGGAAACTCCGCAACAGGAGACTCTACAACTAGAAACTCCACAACTAGAAACTCCAAAAATAGAAACTGCACATCTAGAAACTTCACAACTAGAAACTCCGCAACTAGAGAATCCACAACTAGAAACTCCACAACTTGAAACTCCTCAACTAGAAACTCCACAACCAGAAACTCCATAACTAGAAACTCCACAACTGGAAACTCCGCATTTAGAGACTCCACAACTAGAAACTCCACAACTAGAAACTCCGCAACTACAAACTCCACAAATACAGACTCGGCAACTAGAAATTCCATATCTAGAAACTACACAACTAGAAACTGCAAAACTAGACACTCACAACTAGAAACTCAACAACTAGAAACTACACAACTGGAAACTCCACAACTTGAGACTCCGCAACTTGAAACTTCACAACTAGAAACTCCGCTATTAAAAACTCCGCAACTAGAAACTCCATAACTTAAAGTTCACAACTAAATACTCCACAACTGGAAACTCCACAACTAGATACTTCACAACTGAAAACTCCACAACTAGATTCTCCACAACTGGAAACTCCACAACTAGAAACTCGACAACTAGAGACTCCACAACTCGAAACTCCACAACTAGAAACTCCACAACTAGAAACTCCACAACCAGAGACTCCGCAACTCCACAACTAGAAACTACACAACTGGAAACTCCACAACTAGATACTCCGCAACTAGAAACTCCACAACTAGAGACTCCACAACTTGAAACTCCACAACTTTAAACTCCACAACTTGAGACTCCACAACTAGAAACTCCACAACTTGAAACTCTACAACTAGAAACTCCACAACTAGAAACTCCACAACTAGAGACTCCACAACTTGAAACTCCACAACTTTAAACTCCACAACTTGAGACTCCACAACTAGAAACTCCACAACTTGAAACTCCACAACTAGAAACTCCACAACCAGAAACTCCACAACTAGAAACTCTACAACTAGAAACTCCACAACTAGAAACTCTGCAACTAGAGACTCCACAACTAGAAACTCCGCAACTAGAAACTCCACAACTACAAGCTCCACAAATAGAGACTCGGCTACGAGAAAATTCATGTCTAGAAAGTCCACAACTAAAAACTCCACAACTTGAAACTCCACAACTAGAAACTCCACAACTAGAAACTCCACAACTAGAGACTCCACAACTAGAAACTCCACAACCAGAGACTCTGCAACTAGAAACTCTGCAGCTAGAAACTCCACAACTCGAAACTCCACAACTGGAAACTCCACAACTAAAAACTCTTCAACTAGAAATTCCTAAACTAGAGACTCCACAACTAGAGAATCTACAACTAGAGACTTCAAACTAGAAACTCAACAACTAGAAACTCCACAACTAAAAACTCAACAACTAGAAACTCCACAGCTTGAGACTCTGCAACTGGAAACTCCACAACTAGGGACTCCGCAACTAGAAACTCCAAAACTAGAAATTCCACAACTGGAAACTCCACTACTAGATACTCCACAACTGGAAACTCGGCAACTAGAAACTCCACAACTAGAGACTCCACAACTTGAAACTCCACAACTAGAGACTCTGCAACTAGAAACTCCACAACTCGAAACTCCACAACTGGAAACTCCACAACTAGACACTTCACAACTAAAACCCTTCCACTAGAAACTCCTAAACTAGAGACTCCACAACTAGAGAATCTACAACTAGAGACTTCAAACTAGAAACTCAACAACTAAAAACTCCACAACTAAAAACTCAACAACTAGAAACTCCACAGCTTGGGACTCCGCAACTTGAAACTCCACAACTACAAACTCCGCATTTAGAAACTCCACAACTAGGGACTCGGCAACTAGAAACTCCACAACTAGAAACTCCACAACTCGAAACTCCACTACTAGATACTCCACAACTGGAAACTCGACTACAAGAAACTCCACAACTAGAGACTCTGCAACTAGAAACTCAACAACTAGCGACTCCGCCACTCAACGACTAGAAACTCCACAACTGGAAATCCACAACTAAATACTCCACAACTAGAAAATCTACAACTAGGAACTCCACAACTATAGACTCCACAACTTGAAACTCCACAAGTTTAAACTCCACAACTTGAGACTACACAACTAGAAACTTCACAACTAGAAACTCCACAACTAGAAACTCCCCAACTAGAAACTCCGCAACTGGAAACTCCGCAACAGGAGACTCTACAACTAGAAACTCCACAACTAGAAACTCCAAAAATAGAAACTGCACATCTAGAAACTTCACAACTAGAAACTCCGCAACTAGAGACTCCACAACTAGAAACTCCACAACTTGAAACTCCTCAACTAGAAACTCCACAACCAGAAACTCCATAACTAGAAACTCCACAACTGGAAACTCCGCATTTAGAGACTCCACAACTAGAAACTCCACAACTAGAAACTCCGCAACTACAAACTCCACAAATACAGACTCGGCAACTAGAAATTCCATATCTAGAAACTACACAACTAGAAACTGCAAAACTAGACACTCACAACTAGAAACTCAACAACTAGAAACTCCACAACTAAAAACTCCACAACTGGAAACTCCACAACTTGAGACTCCGCAACTTGAAACTTCACAACTAGAAACTCCGCTATTAAAAACTCCGCAACTAGAAACTCCATAACTTAAAGTTCACAACTAAATACTCCACAACTGGAAACTCCACAACTAGATACTTCACAACTGAAAACTCCACAACTAGATTCTCCACAACTGGAAACTCCACAACTAGAAACTCTGCAACTAGAGACTCCACAACTAGAAACTCCACAACTAGAAACTCCACAACTACAAGCTCCACAAATAGAGACTCGGCTACGAGAAAATTCATGTCTAGAAAGTCCACAACTAAAAACTCCACAACTTGAAACTCCACAACTAGAAACTCCACAACTAGAAACTCCACAACTAGAGACTCCACAACTAGAAACTCCACAACCAGAGACTCTGCAACTAGAAACTCTGCAGCTAGAAACTCCACAACTCAAAACTCCACAACTAGAAACTCCAAAGCTACAAACTCTTCAACTAGAAATTCCTAAACTAGACACTCCACAACTAGAGAATCTACAACTAGAGACTTCAAACTAGAAAGTCAACATTTAGAAACTCCACAACTAAAAACTCAAAAACTAGAAACTCCACATCTTGAGACTCCGCAACTAGAAACTCCACAACTAGGGACTCCGCAACTAGAAACTGCACAACTAGAGACTCTGCAACTAGAAACTCCACAACTAGAGACTCCGCAACTCCACAACTCGAAACTCCACAACTGGAAACTCCACAACTAAAAACTCTTCAACTAGAAATTCCTAAACTAGAGACTCCACAACTAGAGACTCTACAACTAGAGACTTCAAACTAGAAACTCAACAACTAGAAACTCCACAACTAAAAACTCAACAACTAGAAACTCCACAGCTTGAGACTCTGCAACTGGAAACTCCACAACTAGGGACTCCGCAACTAGAAACTCCAAAACTAGAAATTCCACAACTGGAAACTCCACTACTAGATACTCCACAACTGGAAACTCGGCAACTAGAAACTCCACAACTAGAGACTCCACAACTTGAAACTCCACAACTAGAGACTCTGCAACTAGAAACTCCACAACTCGAAACTCCACAACTGGAAACTCCATAACTAGACACTTCACAACTAAAACCCTTCCACTAGAAACTCCTAAACTAGAGACTCCACAACTAGAGAATCTACAACTAAAGACTTCAAACTAGAAACTCAACAACTAAAAGCTCCACAACTAAAAACTCAACAACTAGAAACTCCACAGCTTGGGACTCCGCAACTTGAAACTCCACAACTAGAAACTCCGCAACTAGAAACTCCACAACTAAGGACTCTACAACTAGAAACTCCACAACTAGAAACTCCGCAACTAGAGACTCCACAATTAGAAACTCCGCAACTAGAAACTCCGCAACAGGAGACTCTACAACTAGAAACTCCACAACTAGAAACTCCAAAACTAGAAACTCCACAACTAGAAAGTTCACAACTAGAAACTCCGCAACTAGAGACTCCAAAACTAGAAACTCCACAACTTGAAACTCCTCAACTAGAAACTCCACAACTGGAAACTCCACAACTAGACACTCCACAACTAAAAACTCTTCAACTAGAAATTCCTAAACTAGAGACTCCAAAACTAGAGAATCTACAACTAGAGACTTCAAACTAGAAACTCAACAGTTAGAAACTCCACAACTAAAAACTCAACAACTAGAAACTCCACATCTTGAGACTCCGCAACTAGAAACTCCACAACTAGGGACTCCGCAACTAGAAACTCCACAACTAGAAACTCCACAACTGGAAACTCCACTACTAGATACTCCACAACTGGAAACTCGGCAACTAGAAACTCCACAACTAGAGACTCCACAACTTGAAACTGCACAACTAGAGACTCTGCAACTAGAAACTCCACAACTAGAGACTCTGCAACTCTACAACCCGAAACTCCACAACTAAAAACTCTTCAACTAGAAATTCCTAAACTAGAGACTCCACAACTAGAGAATCTACAACAAGAGTCTTCAATCTAGAAACTCAACAACTAGAAACTCCACAACTAAAAACTCAACAACTAGAAACTCCACATCTTGAGATTCCGCAACTAGAAACTCCACAACTAGGGACTCCGCAACTAGAAATTCCACAACTAGAAACTCCACAACTGGAAACTACAGTACTAGATACTCCACAACTGGAAACTCGGCAACTACAAACTCCTAAACTAGAGACTCCACAACTTGAAACTCCACAACTAGAGACTCTGCAACTAGAAACTCCACAACTAGAGACTCCGCAACTCCACAACTAGAAACTCCACAACTGGAAAATCCACAACTAGTTACTCCACAACTAGAAAATCCACAACTAGAAACTCCACAACTAGAAACTCCCCAACTAGAAACTCCGCAACTAGAAACTCCGCAACTGGAGACTCTACAACTAGAAACTCCACAACTAGAAACTCCACAACTAAAAACTTCACAATTCGAAACTCCACTAAAAACTCCACAACTTGAAACTCCACAACTAGACACTCCACAACTAAAAATTCGACAACTAGAGACTCTGTAACTATAGAACTCCGCAACTAGAAACTCCGCATTTAAAAACTCCGCAACAAGAAATTCCACAGCTAGAAACACCACAACTAGACACTCTGCAACTAGAAACTCTAAAACTAGAGACTCCTCAACTAGAGAATTCGCAACTAGAAACTCCAAAACTAGAGACTGCAACTAGAAACTCCGCAGCTAGAAACTCCACAACTAGAAACTCCACAACTAGAAACTCCACAACTCGAAATTTCACAACTCAAAACTCCACAACTTGAAACTCCACAACTAGAAACTCCACAACTTGAGACTCCGCAACTAGAAACTCCACAACTTGAAACTCCACAACTAGAAACTCCACAACCAGAAACTCCACAACTAGAAACCCCACAACTAGAAACTCCGCAACTATAAACTCCGCAACTAGAGACTCCGCAACTTGAATCTCCACAACTAGAAACTCCACAACTAGAAACTCCAAAAATAGAGACTCGGCAACAAGAAATTCCATATAGAGTAACTCCACAAATAAAAGCTTTACAACTAGAAACTGCAAAACTAGAGACTTCACAACTAGAAACTCAAACACTATAAACTCCACAACTGGAAACTCCACAACAAGATACTCCACAACTGGAAACTCCACAACTAGAAACTCCACAACTAGAGACTCAACAACTCGAAACTCCACAACTAGAAACTCCACAACTAGAAACTCCACAACTGGAAACTCCACAACTAGAAACTCCCAAAATAGAAACTGCACATCTAGAAAGTTCACAACTAGAAACTCCGCAACTAGAGACTCCACAACTAGAAACTCCACAACTTGAAACTCCTCAACTAGAAACTCCACAACCAGAAACTCCATAACTAGAAACTCCACAACTGGAAACTCCGCATTTAGAGACTCCACAACTAGAAACTCCACAACTAGAAACTCCGCAACTACAAACTCCACAAATACAGACTCGGCAACTAGAAATTCCATATCTAGAAACTACACAACTAGAAACTGCAAAACTAGACACTCACAACTAGAAACTCAACAACTAGAAACTCCACAACTGGAAACTCCAAAACTTGAGACTCCGCAACTTGAAACTCCACAACTAGAAACTCCGCTATTAAAAACTCCGCAACTAGTAACTCCGCAACTAGAAACTGCGCAACTTGAAACTCCACAACTAGATACTCCACAACTGGAAACTCCACAACTATATACTTCACAATTGGAAACTCCACAACTAGATACTCCACAACTGGAAACTCCACAACCAGAAACTCCACAACTAGAGACTCCAAAACTCGAAACTCCACAACTTGAAACCTCACAACCTTAAGTTACGCAACTAGAAAATCCACAGCTAGAGATTCCGCAACTAGAAACTACACAACTAGAAACTCCACAACCAGAAACTCCACAACTAGAGACTCCAAAACTCGAAACTCCACAACTAGAAACTCCACAACTAGAAAATTTACAACCAAAGACTCTGCATATCCACAACTAGAAACTCCACAACTAGATACTCCGCAACTACAAACTCCACAACTAGAGACTCCACAACTAGAAACTCTGCAACTAGAGACTTCACAACTAGAAACTCCACATCTACAAACTCTACAAGTAGAGACTCGGCCACAAGAAATTTCATGTCTGGAAAGTCCACAACTAAAAACTCCACAATTGGAAACTCCACAACTAGAAACTCCCCAACTAGAAACTCCACAACTAGAGATTCCGCAACTAGAAACTTCACAACCAGAGACTCTGCAACTAGAAACTCCGCAGCTAGAAACTCCACAAATAGAAACTCCGCAACTAGAAACTCCGCAGCTAGAAACAACACAACTAGAAACTCCTAAACTAGAGACTCCACAACTAGAAACTCCACAACTGGAAACTCCACAACTAGACACTCCACAACTAAAAACTCTTCAACTAAAAACTCTAAACTAGAGACTCCACAACTAGAGACTTCAAACTAGAAACTCAACAACTAGAAACTTCAAAACTCGAAACTCTACTAGAAACTACACAACTGGAAACTCAACAACTAGACACTCCACAACTAGAAACTCCGCAACTAGAGACTCTGCAACTATGGAACTCCGCAACTAGAAACTCCGCAACAAGAAATTCCACAGCTAGAAACACCACAACTAGACACTCCGCAACTAGAAACTCAACAACTTGAGACGCCGCAACTAGAAACTCCACAACTTGAAACTTCACAACTAGAAATTCCGCAACTAGAAACTCTAGAACTAGAGACTCCGCAACTAGAGAATTCGCAACTAGAAACTCCAAAACTAGAGACTCTGCAACTAGAAACTCTGCAGCTAGAACCTCCATAACTAGAAACTCCACAACAAGAAACTCCGCAGCTAGAAACTCCGCAACTTGAAACTCCACAACTAGAGACTCCACAGCTTGAAACTCCACAACTAGATACTTCACAACTAGAAACTCCACAACTAGAGACTCAACAACTTGAAACTCCAAAACTAGAAACTCCACAACTACAAACTCTGCAACTAGAAACTCCACAACTTGAGACTCCGCAAGTTGAAACTTCACAACTGGAAACTCCACAACTAGATACTCCACAACTGGAAACTCCACAACTAGAAACTCCACAACCAGACGCCACAACTTGAAACTCCACAACTAGAGACTCCGCCACTGGAAACTCCACAACTAGAGACTCCGCAACTCCACAACTAGAAACTCCACAACTGGAAACTCCACAACTAGAAACTCCATAACTAGAAACTCCACAACTAAAAACTCCACAACTGGAAACTCCACAACTAGAAACTTCACAACTAGAAACTCCACAACTAGAGACTCCGCAACTAGAAACTCCACAACTAGGGACTCTGCAACTAGAAACTCCGCAAATAGAAACTCCGCAGCTAGAAACTACACAACTAGAGACTCCACAACTAGAAACTCCACATTTAGAAACTCCACAACTAGAAACTACACAACTTGAAACCTCACAACCTTAAGTTACGCAACTAGAAAATCCACAGCTAGAGATTCCGCAACTAGAAACTCTACAACTGGAAACTCCACAACTCAAAACTCCACAACTAGAGAATCTACAACTAGAGACTTCAAACTAGAAACTCAACAACTAGAAACTTCAAAACTCGAAACTCTACTAGAAACTACACAACTGGAAACTCCACAACTAGACACCCCACAAAAACAAACTCCACAACTAGAGACTCTGCAACAATGGAACTCCGCAACTAGAAACTCCGCAACAAGAAATTCCACAGCTGGAAACTCCACAACTAGACACTCCGCAACTAGAAACTCCACAACTTGAGACGCCGCAACTAGAAACTCCACAACTTGAAACTTCACAACTAGAAACTCCACAACTAGAAACTCTACAACTAGAGACTCCTCAACTAGAGAATTCGCAACTAGAAACTCCAAAACTAGAGACTCTGCAACTAGAAACTCCGCAGCTAGAACCTCCACAACTAGAAACTCCACAACTAGAAACTCCACAACTAGAAACTCCACAACTCGAAACTCCACAACTCAAAACTCCACAACTTGAAACTCCAAAACTAGAGACTCCACAACTAGAAACTCCACAACTAGAAACTCCACAACTAGAAACTCCAGAACTACGAACTCTACAAGTAAAGACTCGGCTACAAGAAATTTCATGTCTAGAAAGTCCACAACTAAAAACTCCACAACTGGAAACTCCACAACTAGAAACTCCACAACTAGAAACTCCACAACTGGAAACTCCACAACTAGACACTCCACAACTAGAAACTCCAAAACCAGAAACTCCACAACTAGAAACTCCACAACTAGAAACTTCACAACTAGGGACTCTGCAACTAAAGACTCCACAACTAGAAACTCCACAACTAGAAGCTCCACAACCAGAGACTCTGCAATTCCACAACTAGAAACTCCACAACTAAATTTTCTGCAACTAGAAACTCCGCAACTAGAAACTCCACTACCAGAGACTCTGCAACTAGAAACTCCGCAACTAGGAACTACGCAGCTAGAAACTACACAACTAGAGACTCCACAACTAGAAACTTCACAACTAGACTCCACAACTTGAAACTCCACAACTAGAGACTCCACAACCAGAAACTCCACAACTAGAAACTCCACAACTAAAAACTCCGCAACAAGAGACTCACCAACTAGAAACTCCACAACTACAAACTCCACAACTACAAACTCCACAACTACAAACTCCACAAATAAAGACTCGGCAACTAGAAATTCCATATCTAGAAACTCCACAACTAAAAACTGCAAAACTAGAGACTTCTCAACTAGAAACTCAACAACTAGAAACTCCACAACTAAACACTCCACAACTGGAAACTCCACAACTTGACACTCCGCAACTTGAAACTTCACAACTAGAAGCTCCGCTATTAAAAACTCCGCAACTAGAAACTCCGCAACTAGAAACTCCACAACTTAAAACTCCACAACTAGATACTCCACAACTAGAAACTTTACAACTATATACTTCACAACTGGAAACCCCGCAACTAGATACTCCACAACTGGAAACTCCACAACTAGAAACTCCACAACTAGAAACTCCACAACCAGAAACTCCACAACTAGAAACTCCACAACTAGAAACTTCACAACTAGAGACTCCGCTACTAGAGACTCCACATCAAGAAACTCCACAACTCTAAACTCCACAACCAGAGACTCTGCAATTCCACAACTAGAAACTCCACAACTGCAAACTCCATAACTAGAACTCCGAAACTAGAAACTCCACAACTACAGACTCCACAACTTGAAACTCCACAACTAGAAACTCCACAACTAGAAACTCTGCAACTAGAGACTCCACAACTAGAAACTCCACAACTAGAAACTCCACAACTACAAACTCTACAATTAAAGACACGGCTACAAGAAATTTCATGTCCAGAAAGTCCACAACTAAAAACTCCACAACTGAAAACTCCACAACTAGAAACTCCACAACTAGAAACTCCACAACTCGAAACTCCACAACTGGAAACTCCACAACTAGACACTCCACAACTAGAAACTCCACAACCAGAAACTCCACAACTAGAAACTCCACAACTAGAAACTTCACAATTAGAGACTCCGCAACTAGAGACTCCACAACTAGAAACTCCACAACTACGAACTCCACAACCAGAGACTCTGCAATTCCACAACTAGAAACTCCACAACTGGAAACTCCGCAACTAGAAACTCCACAACTAGAAACTCCGCAACTAGAAACTCCACAACTAGGAACTCCGCAACTAGAAACTCCACAACTCGAAACTCCACTACTAGATACTCCACAACTAGAAAATCCACTAGAAACTCCACAACTATAGACTCCACAGCTTGAAACTCCACACGTTTAAACTCTACAACTTAAGACTCCACAACTAGAAACTCCACAACTAGAAACTCCCAACTAGAAACTCCGCAACTAGAAACTCCGCAACAGGAGACTCTATAACTAGAAACTCCACAACTAGAAACTCCAAAACTAGAAACTCCACAACTAGAAACTTCACAACTAGAAACTCCGCAACTAGGGACTCCACAACTGGAAACTCCACAACTGCAAACTCCACAACTACAAACTCCACAAATACAAACTCGGCAACTAGAAATTTCATATCTAGAAACTCCACAACTAGAAACTGCAAAACTAGAGACTTCACAACTAGAAACTCCACAACTAGAAACTCCACAACTAAAAACTCCACAACTGGAAACTCCACAACTTGAGACTCCGCAACTTGAAACTTCACATCTGGAAACTCCACAACTAGATACTCCACAACTGGAAACTCCACAACTAGAAACTCCACAACTACACTCCACAACTTGAAACTCCACAACTAGAGACTCCACAACTAGAAACTCCACAACTAGAAACTCCACAACTAGAAACTCTGCAACTAGGGACTCCACAACTAGAAACTCCATAACTAGAAACTCCACAACTACAAACTCTACAAATAGAGACTCGGCTACAAGAAATTTCATGTCTAGAAAGTCCGCAACCAGAAAATCCACAACTGGAAACTCCACAACTAGAAACTCCACAACTAAAAACTCCACAACTAGAGATTCCGCTACTGGAAACTCCACAACCAGAGACTCTGCAACTAGAAACTCCGCAGCTAGAAACTCCACAAATAGAAACTCCGACTCTAGAAACTCCGCAGCTAGAAACTACACAACTAGAAACTCCACAACTAGAAACTCCACAACTTGAAACCTCACAACCTTAAGTTACGTAACTAGAAAATCCACAGCTAGAAATTCCGCAACTAGAAACTCCACAACTCGAAACTCCACAACTGGAAACTCCGCAACTAGACACTCCACAACTAAAAACTCTTCAACTAGAAACTCCTGAACTAGAGACTCCACAACTAGAGAATCTACAACTAGAGACTTCAAACTAGAAACTCAACAACTAGAAACTCCACAACTAAAAACTCAACAAGTAAAAACTCCACAGCATGAGACTCTGCAACTTGAAACTCCACAACTAGAAACTCCGCAACTAGAAACTCCACAACTACAAACTCCACAACTAGAAACTCCACTACTAGATACTCCACAACTGGATACTCGACAACTAGAAACTCCACATCTAGAGACTCCACAACGGGAAACTCCACAACTAGAGACTCCACAACTGGAAACTCCACAACTTGAGACTCCGCAAGTTGAAACTTCACAACTGGAAACTCCACAACTAGAAAATCCACAACCAGAGACTCTGCAATTCCACAACTAGAAACTCCACAACTGGAAACTCCACAACTAGATACTCCGCAACTAGAAACTCCACAACTAGAGACTCCACAACTTGAAACTCCACAACTAGAAACTCCACAACTAGAAACTCTGCAACTAGAGACTCCACAACTAGAAACTCCACAACTACAAACTCTACAAATAGAGACTCGGCTACAAGAAATTTCATGTCTAGAAAGTCCACAACCGGAAACTCCACAACTGGAAACTCCACAACTAGAAACTCCGCAGCTAAAAACTACACAACTAGAGACTCCACAACTAGAAACTCCACAACTAGAAACTCCACAACTTGAAACCTTACAACCTTAAGTTACGCAACTAGAAAATCCACAGCTACAGATTCCGCAACTAGAAACTACACAACTAGAAACTCCACAACTCAAAACTCCACAACTAGAAACTCCAAAACTCGAAACTCCACAACTCGAAACTCCACAACTGGAAACTCCACAACTAGACACTCCACAACTAAAAACTCTTCAACTAGAAACTCCTAAACTAGAGACTCCACAACTAGAGAATCTACAACTAGAGACTTCAAACTAGAAACTCAACAACTAGAAACTCCACAACTAATAACTCAACAAGTAGAAACTCCACAGCATGAGACTCCGCAACTTGAAACTCCACAACTAGAAACTCCGCAACTAGAAACTCTACAACTAGGAACTCCGCAACTAGAAACTCCAAAACAAGAATTTCCACAACTCGAAACTCCACTACTAGATACTCCACAACTGGATACTCGACAACTAGAAACTCCACATCTAGAGACTCCACAACTGGAAACTCGAACACTAGAGACTCTGCAACTAGAAACTTCACAACTAGAGACTCCGCAACTGCACAACTAGAAACTCCACAACTGAAAAATCCACAACTTGATACTCCACAACTAGAAAATCCACAACTTGAAACTCCACAACTATAGACTCAACAACTTGAAACTCCACAAGTTTAAACTCCACAACTTAAGACTCCACAACTAGAAACTTCACAACTGGAAACTCCAAAACTAGAAACTCCGCAACTTGAAACTCCGCAATAGGAGACTCTACAACTAGAATCTCCACAACTAGAAACTCCAAAACTAGAAACTCCACAACTAGAAACTTCACAACTAGAAACTCCGCAACTAGAGACTCCACCACTAGAAACTCCACAACTAAAAACTCCGCAACCAGAAACTCCACAACTAGAAACTCCACAACTAGAAACTCCGCAACTAGAGACTCACCAACTACAAACTCCACAAATACAGACTCGGCAACTAGAAATTCCATATCTAGAAACTCCACAACTAAAAACTGCAAAACTAGAGACTTCTCAACTAGAAACTCAACAACTAGAAACTCCACAACTAAATACTCCACAACTGAAAACTCCACAACTTGAGACTCCGCAACTTGAAACTTCACACCTAGAAACTCCGCTATTAAAAACTCCGCAACTAGAAACTCCGCAACTAGAAACTCCACAACTTAAAACTCCACAACTAGATACTCCACAACTGGAAACTTTACAACTAGATACTTCACAACTAGAGACTCCACAACTAGAAACTCCACATTTAGAAACTCCACAACTAGAAACTACACAACTTGAAACCTCACAACCTTAAGTTACGCAACTAGAAAATCCACAGCTAGAGATTCCGCAACTAGAAACTCTACAACTGGAAACTCCACAACTCAAAACTCCACAACTAGAGAATCTACAACTAGAGACTTCAAACTAGAAACTCAACAACTAGAAACTTCAAAACTCGAAACTCTACTAGAAACTACACAACTGGAAACTCCACAACTAGACACCCCACAAAAACAAACTCCACAACTAGAGACTCTGCAACAATGGAACTCCGCAACTAGAAACTCCGCAACAAGAAATTCCACAGCTGGAAACTCCACAACTAGACACTCCGCAACTAGAAACTCCACAACTTGAGACGCCGCAACTAGAAACTCCACAACTTGAAACTTCACAACTAGAAACTCCACAACTAGAAACTCTACAACTAGAGACTCCTCAACTAGAGAATTCGCAACTAGAAACTCCAAAACTAGAGACTCTGCAACTAGAAACTCCGCAGCTAGAACCTCCACAACTAGAAACTCCACAACTAGAAACTCCACAACTAGAAACTCCACAACTCGAAACTCCACAACTCAAAACTCCACAACTTGAAACTCCAAAACTAGAGACTCCACAACTAGAAACTCCACAACTAGAAACTCCACAACTAGAAACTCCAGAACTACGAACTCTACAAGTAAAGACTCGGCTACAAGAAATTTCATGTCTAGAAAGTCCACAACTAAAAACTCCACAACTGGAAACTCCACAACTAGAAACTCCACAACTAGAAACTCCACAACTGGAAACTCCACAACTAGACACTCCACAACTAGAAACTCCAAAACCAGAAACTCCACAACTAGAAACTCCACAACTAGAAACTTCACAACTAAGGACTCTGCAACTAAAGACTCCACAACTAGAAACTCCACAACTAGAAGCTCCACAACCAGAGACTCTGCAATTCCACAACTAGAAACTCCACAACTAAATTTTCTGCAACTAGAAACTCCGCAACTAGAAACTCCACTACCAGAGACTCTGCAACTAGAAACTCCGCAACTAGGAACTACGCAGCTAGAAACTACACAACTAGAGACTCCACAACTAGAAACTTCACAACTAGACTCCACAACTTGAAACTCCACAACTAGAGACTCCACAACCAGAAACTCCACAACTAGAAACTCCACAACTAAAAACTCCGCAACAAGAGACTCACCAACTAGAAACTCCACAACTACAAACTCCACAACTACAAACTCCACAACTACAAACTCCACAAATAAAGACTCGGCAACTAGAAATTCCATATCTAGAAACTCCACAACTAAAAACTGCAAAACTAGAGACTTCTCAACTAGAAACTCAACAACTAGAAACTCCACAACTAAACACTCCACAACTGGAAACTCCACAACTTGACACTCCGCAACTTGAAACTTCACAACTAGAAGCTCCGCTATTAAAAACTCCGCAACTAGAAACTCCGCAACTAGAAACTCCACAACTTAAAACTCCACAACTAGATACTCCACAACTAGAAACTTTACAACTATATACTTCACAACTGGAAACCCCGCAACTAGATACTCCACAACTGGAAACTCCACAACTAGAAACTCCACAACTAGAAACTCCACAACCAGAAACTCCACAACTAGAAACTCCACAACTAGAAACTTCACAACTAGAGACTCCGCTACTAGAGACTCCACATCAAGAAACTCCACAACTCTAAACTCCACAACCAGAGACTCTGCAATTCCACAACTAGAAACTCCACAACTGCAAACTCCATAACTAGAACTCCGAAACTAGAAACTCCACAACTACAGACTCCACAACTTGAAACTCCACAACTAGAAACTCCACAACTAGAAACTCTGCAACTAGAGACTCCACAACTAGAAACTCCACAACTAGAAACTCCACAACTACAAACTCTACAATTAAAGACACGGCTACAAGAAATTTCATGTCCAGAAAGTCCACAACTAAAAACTCCACAACTGAAAACTCCACAACTAGAAACTCCACAACTAGAAACTCCACAACTCGAAACTCCACAACTGGAAACTCCACAACTAGACACTCCACAACTAGAAACTCCACAACCAGAAACTCCACAACTAGAAACTCCACAACTAGAAACTTCACAATTAGAGACTCCGCAACTAGAGACTCCACAACTAGAAACTCCACAACTACGAACTCCACAACCAGAGACTCTGCAATTCCACAACTAGAAACTCCACAACTGGAAACTCCGCAACTAGAAACTCCACAACTAGAAACTCCGCAACTAGAAACTCCACAACTAGGAACTCCGCAACTAGAAACTCCACAACTCGAAACTCCACTACTAGATACTCCACAACTAGAAAATCCACTAGAAACTCCACAACTATAGACTCCACAGCTTGAAACTCCACACGTTTAAACTCTACAACTTAAGACTCCACAACTAGAAACTCCACAACTAGAAACTCCCAACTAGAAACTCCGCAACTAGAAACTCCGCAACAGGAGACTCTATAACTAGAAACTCCACAACTAGAAACTCCAAAACTAGAAACTCCACAACTAGAAACTTCACAACTAGAAACTCCGCAACTAGGGACTCCACAACTGGAAACTCCACAACTGCAAACTCCACAACTACAAACTCCACAAATACAAACTCGGCAACTAGAAATTTCATATCTAGAAACTCCACAACTAGAAACTGCAAAACTAGAGACTTCACAACTAGAAACTCCACAACTAGAAACTCCACAACTAAAAACTCCACAACTGGAAACTCCACAACTTGAGACTCCGCAACTTGAAACTTCACATCTGGAAACTCCACAACTAGATACTCCACAACTGGAAACTCCACAACTAGAAACTCCACAACTACACTCCACAACTTGAAACTCCACAACTAGAGACTCCACAACTAGAAACTCCACAACTAGAAACTCCACAACTAGAAACTCTGCAACTAGGGACTCCACAACTAGAAACTCCATAACTAGAAACTCCACAACTACAAACTCTACAAATAGAGACTCGGCTACAAGAAATTTCATGTCTAGAAAGTCCGCAACCAGAAAATCCACAACTGGAAACTCCACAACTAGAAACTCCACAACTAAAAACTCCACAACTAGAGATTCCGCTACTGGAAACTCCACAACCAGAGACTCTGCAACTAGAAACTCCGCAGCTAGAAACTCCACAAATAGAAACTCCGACTCTAGAAACTCCGCAGCTAGAAACTACACAACTAGAAACTCCACAACTAGAAACTCCACAACTTGAAACCTCACAACCTTAAGTTACGTAACTAGAAAATCCACAGCTAGAAATTCCGCAACTAGAAACTCCACAACTCGAAACTCCACAACTGGAAACTCCACAACTAGACACTCCACAACTAAAAACTCTTCAACTAGAAACTCCTGAACTAGAGACTCCACAACTAGAGAATCTACAACTAGAGACTTCAAACTAGAAACTCAACAACTAGAAACTCCACAACTAAAAACTCAACAAGTAAAAACTCCACAGCATGAGACTCTGCAACTTGAAACTCCACAACTAGAAACTCCGCAACTAGAAACTCCACAACTACAAACTCCACAACTAGAAACTCCACTACTAGATACTCCACAACTGGATACTCGACAACTAGAAACTCCACATCTAGAGACTCCACAACGGGAAACTCCACAACTAGAGACTCCACAACTGGAAACTCCACAACTTGAGACTCCGCAAGTTGAAACTTCACAACTGGAAACTCCACAACTAGAAAATCCACAACCAGAGACTCTGCAATTCCACAACTAGAAACTCCACAACTGGAAACTCCACAACTAGATACTCCGCAACTAGAAACTCCACAACTAGAGACTCCACAACTTGAAACTCCACAACTAGAAACTCCACAACTAGAAACTCTGCAACTAGAGACTCCACAACTAGAAACTCCACAACTACAAACTCTACAAATAGAGACTCGGCTACAAGAAATTTCATGTCTAGAAAGTCCACAACCGGAAACTCCACAACTGGAAACTCCACAACTAGAAACTCCGCAGCTAAAAACTACACAACTAGAGACTCCACAACTAGAAACTCCACAACTAGAAACTCCACAACTTGAAACCTTACAACCTTAAGTTACGCAACTAGAAAATCCACAGCTACAGATTCCGCAACTAGAAACTACACAACTAGAAACTCCACAACTCAAAACTCCACAACTAGAAACTCCAAAACTCGAAACTCCACAACTCGAAACTCCACAACTGGAAACTCCACAACTAGACACTCCACAACTAAAAACTCTTCAACTAGAAACTCCTAAACTAGAGACTCCACAACTAGAGAATCTACAACTAGAGACTTCAAACTAGAAACTCAACAACTAGAAACTCCACAACTAATAACTCAACAAGTAGAAACTCCACAGCATGAGACTCCGCAACTTGAAACTCCACAACTAGAAACTCCGCAACTAGAAACTCTACAACTAGGAACTCCGCAACTAGAAACTCCAAAACAAGAATTTCCACAACTCGAAACTCCACTACTAGATACTCCACAACTGGATACTCGACAACTAGAAACTCCACATCTAGAGACTCCACAACTGGAAACTCGAACACTAGAGACTCTGCAACTAGAAACTTCACAACTAGAGACTCCGCAACTGCACAACTAGAAACTCCACAACTGAAAAATCCACAACTTGATACTCCACAACTAGAAAATCCACAACTTGAAACTCCACAACTATAGACTCAACAACTTGAAACTCCACAAGTTTAAACTCCACAACTTAAGACTCCACAACTAGAAACTTCACAACTGGAAACTCCAAAACTAGAAACTCCGCAACTTGAAACTCCGCAATAGGAGACTCTACAACTAGAATCTCCACAACTAGAAACTCCAAAACTAGAAACTCCACAACTAGAAACTTCACAACTAGAAACTCCGCAACTAGAGACTCCACCACTAGAAACTCCACAACTAAAAACTCCGCAACCAGAAACTCCACAACTAGAAACTCCACAACTAGAAACTCCGCAACTAGAGACTCACCAACTACAAACTCCACAAATACAGACTCGGCAACTAGGAATTCCATATCTAGAAACTCCACAACTAAAAACTGCAAAACTAGAGACTTCTCAACTAGAAACTCAACAACTAGAAACTCCACAACTAAATACTCCACAACTGAAAACTCCACAACTTGAGACTCCGCAACTTGAAACTTCACACCTAGAAACTCCGCTATTAAAAACTCCGCAACTAGAAACTCCGCAACTAGAAACTCCACAACTTAAAACTCCACAACTAGATACTCCACAACTGGAAACTTTACAACTAGATACTTCACAACTGGAAACCCCACAACTAGATACTCCACAACTGGAAACTCCACAACTAGAAACTCCACAACTAGAAACTCCACAACCAGAAACTCCACAACCAGAAACTCCACAACTAGAAACTTCACAACTAGAGACTCCACAACTAGAGACTCCACAACTAGAAACTCCACAACTATAAACTCCACAACCAGAGACTCTGCAATTCCACAACTAGAAACTCCACAACTGCAAACTCCACAAATAGATACTCCGCAACTAGAAACTCCACAACTAGAGACTCCACAACTTGAAACTCCACAACTAGAAACTCCACAACTAGAAACTCTGCAACTAGAAACTCCACAACTAGAAACTCCAGAACTACGAACTCTACAAGTAAAGACTCGGCTACAAGAAATTTCATGTCTAAAAAGTCCACAACTAAAAACTCCACAACTGGAAACTCCACAACTAGAAACTCCACAACTAGAAACTCCACAACTGGAAACTCCACAACTAGACACTCCACAACTAGAAACTCCAAAACCAGAAACTCCACAACTAGAAACTCCACAACTAGAAACTTCACAACTAGAGACTCTGCAACTAAAGACTCCACAACTAGAAACTCCACAACTAGAAGCTCCACAACCAGAGACTCTGCAATTCCACAACTAGAAACTCCACAACTAAATTTTCTGCAACTAGAAACTCCGCAACTAGAAACTCCACAACCAGAGACTCTGCAACTAGAAACTCCGCAACTAGGAACTACGCAGCTAGAAACTACACAACTAGAGACTCCACAACTAGAAACTTCACAACTAGACTCCACAACTTGAAACTCCACAACTAGAGACTCCACAACCAGAAACTCCACAACTAGAAACTCCACAACTAAAAACTCCGCAACTAGAGACTCACCAACTAGAAACTCCACAACTACAAACTCCACAACTACAAACTCCACAACTACAAACTCCACAAATAAAGACTCGGCAACTAGAAATTCCATATCTAGAAACTCCACAACTAAAAACTGCAAAACTAGAGACTTCTCAACTAGAAACTCAACAACTAGAAACTCCACAACTAAACACTCCACAACTGGAAACTCCACAACTTGACACTCCGCAACTTGAAACTTCACAACTAGAAGCTCCGCTATTAAAAACTCCGCAACTAGAAACTCCGCAACTAGAAACTCCACAACTTAAAACTCCACAACTAGATACTCCACAACTAGAAACTTTACAACTATATACTTCACAACTGGAAACCCCACAACTAGATACTCCACAACTGGAAACTCCACAACTAGAAACTCCACAACTAGAAACTCCACAACCAGAAACTCCACAACTAGAAACTCCACAACTAGAAACTTCACAACTAGAGACTCCGCTACTAGAGACTCCACATCAAGAAACTCCACAACTCTAAACTCCACAACCAGAGACTCTGCAATTCCACAACTAGAAACTCCACAACTGCAAACTCCATAACTAGAACTCCGAAACTAGAAACTCCACAACTACAGACTCCACAACTTGAAACTCCACAACTAGAAACTCCACAACTAGAAACTCTGCAACTAGAGACTCCACAACTAGAAACTCCACAACTAGAAACTCCACAACTACAAACTCTACAATTAAAGACACGGCTACAAGAAATTTCATGTCTAGAAAGTCCACAACTAAAAACTCCACAACTGAAAACTCCACAACTAGAAACTCCACAACTAGAAACTCCACAACTCGAAACTCCACAACTGGAAACTCCACAACTAGACACTCCACAACTAGAAACTCCACAACCAGAAACTCCACAACTAGAAACTCCACAACTAGAAACTTCACAATTAGAGACTCCGCAACTAGAGACTCCACAACTAGAAACTCCACAACTACGAACTCCACAACCAGAGGCTCTGCAATTTCACAACTAGAAACTCCACAACTGGAAACTCCGCAACTAGAAACTCCACAACTAGAAACTCCGCAACTAGAAACTCCACAACTAGGAACTCTGCAACTAGAAACTCCACAACTCGAAACTCCACTACTAGATACTCCACAACTAGAAAATCCACTAGAAACTCCACAACTATAGACTCCACAGCTTGAAACTCCACACGTTTAAACTCCACAACTTAAGACTCCCCAACTAGAAACTCCACAACTAGAAACTCCCAACTAGAAACTCCGCAACTAGAAACTCCGCAACAGGAGACTCTATAACTAGAAACTCCACAACTAGAAACTCCAAAACTAGAAACTCCACAACTAGAAACTTCACAACTAGAAACTCCGCAACTAGGGACTCCACAACTGGAAACTCCACAACTACAAACTCCACAACTACAAACTCCACAAATACAAACTCGGCAACTAGAAAATTCATATCTAGAAACTCCACAACTAGAAACTGCAAAACTAGAGACTTCACAACTAGAAACTCCACAACTAGAAACTCCACAACTAAAAACTCCACAACTGGAAACTCCACAACTTGAGACTCCGCAACTTGAAACTTCACAACTGGAAACTCCACAACTAGATACTCCACAACTGGAAACTCCACAACTAGAAACTCCACAACTAGACTCCACAACTTGAAACTCCACAACTAGAGACTCCACAACTAGAAACTCCACAACTAGAAACTCCACAACTAGAAACTCTGCAACTAGGGACTCCACAACTAGAAACTCCATAACTAGAAACTCCACAACTACAAACTCTACAAATAGAGACTCGGCTACAAGAAATTTCATGTCTAGAAAGTCCACAACCAGAAAATCCACAACTGGAAACTCCACAACTAGAACCTCCACAACTAGAAACTCCACAACTAGAGATTCCGCTACTGGAAACTCCACAACCAGAGACTCTGCAACTAGAAACTCCGCAGCTAGAAACTCCACAAATAGAAACTCCGACTCTAGAAACTCCGCAGCTAGAAACTACACAACTAGAAACTCCACAACTAGAAACTCCACAACTTGAAACCTCACAACCTTAAGTTACGTAACTAGAAAATCCACAGCTAGAAATTCCGCAACTAGAAACTCCACAACTCGAAACTCCACAACTGGAAACTCCACAACTAGACACTCCACAACTAAAAACTCTTCAACTAGAAACTCCTGAACTAGAGACTCCACAACTAGAGAATCTACAACTAGAGACTTCAAACTAGAAACTCAACAACTAGAAACTCCACAACTAAAAACTCAACAAGTAAAAACTCCACAGCATGAGACTCTGCAACTTGAAACTCCACAACTAGAAACTCCGCAACTAGAAACTCCACAACTACAAACTCCACAACTAGAAACTCCACTACTAGATACTCCACAACTGGATACTCGACAACTAGAAACTCCACATCTAGAGACTCCACAACTGGAAACTCCACAACTAGAGACTCCACAACTGGAAACTCCACAACTTGAGACTCCGCAAGTTGAAACTTCACAACTGGAAACTCCACAACTAGATACTCCACAAATGGAAACTCCACAACTAGAAACTCCACAACCAGACGCCACAACTTGAAACTCCAAAACTAGAGACTCCGCAACTAGAAACTCCACAACTAGAGACTCCGCAACTCCACAACTAGAAACTCCACAACTGGAAACTCCACAACTAGATACTCCGCAACTGGAAACTCCACAACTAGAGACTCAACAACTTGAAACTCCACAACTTGAAACTCCACAACTTGAGACTCCACAACTAGAAACTCCACAACTCAAAACTCCACAACTGGAAACTCCACAATTAGAAACTCCACAACCAGAAACTCCACAACTAGAAACTCCACAACTAAAAACTCCACAACTGGAAACTCCAGAACTAGAAACTCCACAACTAGAAACTCCACAAACAGAGACTCCGCAACTAGAAACTCCACAACCAGAGACTCTGCAACTAGAAACTCCGCAAATAGAATCTCCGCAGCTAGAAACTACACAACTAGAGACTCCACAACTAGAAACTCCACATTTAGAAACTCCACAACCAGAAACTACACAACTTGAAACCTCACAACCTTAAGTTACGCAACTAGAAATTCCACAGCTGGAAACTCCACAACAAGACACTCCACAACTATAAACTCCACAACTTGAGAAGCCGCAACTAGAAACTCCACAACTTGAAACTTCACAACTAGAAACTCCACAACTAGAAACTCTACAACTAGAGACTCCTCAACTAGAGAATTCGCAACTAGAAACTCCAAAACTAGAGACTCTGCAACTAGAAACTCCGCAGCTAGAACCTCCACAACTAGAAACTCCACAACTAGAAACTCCACAACTAGAAACTCCACAACTAGAAACTCCACAACTCAAAACTCCACAACTTGAAACTCCACAACTAGAGACTCCACAACTAGAAACTCCACAACTAGAAACTCCACAACGAGAAACTCCACAACTGGAAACTCCAAAACTTGAGACTCCGCAACTTGAAACTCCACAACTAGAAACTCCGCTATTAAAAACTCCGCAACTAGAAACTCCGCAACTGGAAACTCCGCAACTTGAAACTCCACAACTAGATACTCCACAACTGGAAACTCCACAACTAGATACTTCACAACTGGAAACTCCACAACTAGATACTCCACAACTAGAAACTCCACAACCAGAAACTCCACAACTAGAGACTCCCAACTAGAAACTCCGCAACTAGAAACTCCGCAACAGGTGACTCTATACCTAGAAACTCCACAACTAGAAACTCCACAACTACAAACTCCACAACTACCAACTCCACAAATACAAACTCGGCAACTAGAAATTTCATATCTAGAAACTCCACAACTAGAAACTGCAAAACTAGAGACTTCACAACTAGAAACTCCACAACTACAAACTCCACAACTAAAAACTCCACAACTGGAAACTCCACAACTTGAGACTCCGCAACTTGAAACTTCACAACTGGAAACTCCACAACTAGATACTCCACAACTGGAAACTCCACAACTAGACTCCACAACTTGAAACTCCACAACTAGAGACTCCAAAACTAGAAACTCCACAACTAGAAACTCCACAACTAGAAACTCTGCAACTAGGGACTCCACAACTAGAAACTCCATAACTAGAAACTCCACAACTACAAACTCTACAAATAGAGACTCGGCTACCAGAAATTTCATGTCTAGAAAGTCCACAACCAGAAAATCCACAACTGGAAACTCCACAACTAGAAACTCCAAAACTAGAAACTCCACAACTAGAGATTCCGCTACTGGAAACTCCACAACCAGAGACTCTGCAACTAGAAACTCCGCAGCTAGAAACTCCACAAATAGAAACTCCGACTCTAGAAACTCCGCAGCTAGAAACTACACAACTAGAAACTCCACAACTAGAAACTCCACAACTGGAAACTCCACAACTAGACACTCCACAACTAAAAACTCTTCAACTAGAAACTTCTGAACTAGAGACTCCACAACTAGAGAATCTACAACTAGAGACTTCAAACTAGAAACTCAACAACTAGAAACTCCACAACTAAAAACTCAACAAGTAAAAACTCCACAGCATGAGACTCTGCAACTTGAAACTCCACAACTAGAAACTCCGCAACTAGAAACTCCACAACTAGAAACTCCACAACTAGAAACTCCACTACTAGATACTCCACAACTGGATACTCGACAACTAGAAACTCCACATCTAGAGACTCCACAACTGGAAACTCCACAACTAGAGACTCCACAACTGGAAACTCCACAACTTGAGACTCCGCAAGTTGAAACTTCACAACTGGAAACTCCACAACTAGATACTCCACAACTGGAAACTCCACAACTAGAAACTCCACAACCAGACGCCACAACTTGAAACTCCAAAACTAGAGACTCCGCAACTAGAAACTCCACAACTAGAGACTCCGCAACTCCACAACTAGAAACTCCACAACTGGAAACGCCACAACTAGATACTCCGCAACTGGAAACTCCACAACTAGAGACTCAACAACTTGAAACTCCACAACTTTAAACTCCACAACTTGAGACTCCACAACTAGAAACTCCACAACTCAAAACTCCACAACTGGAAACTCCACAATTAGAAACTCCACAACCAGAAACTCCACAACTAGAAACTCCACAACTAAAAACTCCACAACTGGAAACTCCACAACTAGAAACTCCACAACTAGAAACTCCACAAATAGAGACTCCGCAACTTGAAACTCCACAACCAGAGACTCTGCAACTAGAAACTCCGCAAATAGAAACTCCGCAGCTAGAAACTACACAACTAGAGACTCCACAACTAGAAACTCCACTTTTAGAAATTCCACAACTAGAAACTACACAACTTGACACCTCACAACCTTAAGTTACGCAACTAGAAAATCCACAGCTAGAGATTCCGCAACTAGAAACTCTACAACTAGAAACTCCACAACTCAAAACTCCACAACTAGAGAATCTACAACTAGAGACTTCAAACTAGAAACTCAACAACTAGAAACTTCAAAACTCGAAACTCTACTAGAAACTACACAACTGGAAACTCCACAACTAGACACCCCACAACAAGAAACTCCGCAACTAGAGACTGCAACAATGGAACTCCGCAACTAGAAACTCCGCAACAAGAAATTCCACAGCTGGAAACTCCACAACTAGACACTCCGCAACTATAAACTCCACAACTTGAGACGCCGCAACTAGAAACTCCACAACTTGAAACTTCACAACTAGAAACTCCACAACTAGAAACTCTACAACTAGAGACTCCTCAACTAGAGAATTCGCAACTAGAAACTCCAAAACTAGAGACTCTGCAACTAGAAACTCCGCAGCTAGAACCTCCACAACTAGAAACTCCACAACTAGAAACTCCACAACTAGAAACTCCACAACTCGAAACTCCACAACTCAAAACTCCACAACTGGAAACTCCAAAACTTGAGACTCCGCAACTTGAAACTCCACAACTAGAAACTCCGCTATTAAAAACTCCGCAAATAGAAACTCCGCAACTAGAAACTCCGCAACTTGAAACTCCACAACTAGATAGTCCACAACTGGAAACTCCACAACCAGAAACTCCACAACTAGAGACTCCAAAACTCGAAACTCTACAACTTGAAACCTCACAACCTTAAGTTACGCAACTAGAAAATCCACAGCTAGAGATTCCGCAACTAGAAACTACACAACTAGAAACTCCACAACTCAAAACTCCACAACTAGAAACTCCAAAACTCGAAACTCCACAACTCGAAACTCCACAACTAGAAACTCCACAACTAGACACTCCACAACTAAAAACTCTTCAACTAGAAACTCCTAAACTAGAGACTCCACAACTAGAAACTCCACAACTAGAAACTCCACAACCAGAAACTCCACAACCAGAAACTCCACAACTAAAAACTCCGCAACTAGAGACTCATCAACTAGAAACTCCACAACTTGAAACTCCACAACTACAAACTCCACAAATACAGATTCGGCAACTAGAAATTCCATATCTAGAAACTCCACAACTAAAAACTGCAAAACTAGAAACTCCACAACTAGAAACTTCACAACTAGAAACTCCGCAACTAGAGACTCCACAACTGGAAACTCCACAACTACAAACTCCACAACTACAAACTCCACCAATACAAACTCGGCAACTAGAAATTTCATATCTAGAAACTCCACAACTAGAAACTGCAAAACTAGAGACTTCACAACTAGAAACTCCACAACTAGAAACTCCACAACTAAAAACTCCACAACTGGAAACTCCACAACTTGAGACTACGCAACTTGAAACTTCACAACTGGAAACTCCACAACTAGATACTCCACAACTGGAAACTCCACAACTAGAAACTCCACAACTAGACTCCACAACTTGAAACTCCACAACTAGAGACTCCACAACTAGAAACTGCACAACTAGAAACTCCACAACTAGAAACTCTTCAACTAGGGACTCCACAACTTTAAACTCCATAACTAGAAACTCCACAACTACAAACTCTACAAATAGAGACTCGGCTACAAGAAATTTCATGTCTAGAAAGTCCACAACCAGAAAATCCACAACTGGAAAATCCACAACTAGAAACTCCACAACTAGAAACTCCACAACTAGAGATTCCGCTACTAGAAACTCCACAACCAGAGACTCTTCAACTAGAAACTCCGCAGCTAGAAACTCCACAAATAGAAACTCCGACTCTAGAAACTCCGTAGCTAGAAACTACACAACTAGAAACTCCACAACTAGAAACTCCACAACTTGAAACCTCACAACCTTAAGTTACGCAACTAGAAAATCCACAGCTAGAAATTCCGCAACTAGAAACTCCACAACTCGAAACTCCACAACTGGACACTCCACAACTAGACACTCCACAACTAAAAACTCTTCAACTAGAAACTCCTAAACTAGAAACTCCACAACTAGAAACTCCACAACTAGAAACTCCACTACTAGATACTCCACAACTGGATACTCGACAACTAGAAACTCCACATCTAGAGACTGCACAACTGGAAACTCCACAACTAGAGACTCTGCAACTGGAAACTTCACAACTAGAGACTCCGCAGCTCCACAACTAGAAACTCCACAACTAGAAACTCCAAAACTAGAAACTCAACAACTAGAAACTTCACAACTAGAAACTCCGCAACTAGAGACTCCACCACTAGAAACTCCACAACTAGAAACTCCACAACCAGAAACTCCACAACTAGAAACTACACAACTAAAAACTCCGCAACTAGAGACTCACCAACTAGAAACTCCACAACTAGAAACTCCACAACTACAAACTCCACAAATACAGACTCGGAAACTAGAAATTCCATATCTAGAAACTCCACAACTAAAAACTGCAAAACTAGAGACTTCTCAACTAGAAACTCAACAACTGGAAACTCCACAACTAAAAACTCCACAACTGGAAACTCCACAACTTGAGACTCCGCAAGTTGAAACTTCCCAACTGGAAACTCCACAACTAGATACTCCACAACTGGAAACTCCACAACTAGAAACTCCACAACCAGACGCCACAACTTGAAACTCCACAACTAGAGACTCCGCAACTAGAAACTCCAACACTAGAGACTCCGCAACTCCACAAATAGAAACTCCACAACTAGATACTCCGCAACTGGAACCTCCACAACTAGAGACTCAACAACTTGAAACTCCACAACTAGAAACTCCGCAACTAGAGACTCACCAACTACAAACTCCACAAATACAGACTCGGCAACTAGAAATTCCATATCTAGAAACTCCACAACTAAAAACTGCAAAACTAGAGACTTCTCAACTAGAAACTCAACAACTAGAAACTCCACAACTGAAAACTCCACAACTGAAAACTCCACAACTTGAGACTCCGCAACTTGAAACTTCACACCTAGAAACTCCGCTAATAAAAACTCCGCAACTAGAAACTCCGCAACTAGAAACTCCACAACTTAAAACTCCACAACTAGATACCCCACAACTGGAAACTTTACAACTAGATACTTCACAACTGGAAACCCCACAACTAGATACTCCACAACTGGAAACTCCACAACTAGAAACTCCACAACTAGAAACTCCACAACCAGAAACTCCACAACCAGAAACTCCACAACTAGAAACTTCACAACTAGAGACTCCGCAACTAGAGACTCCACAACTAGAAACTCCACAACTATAAACTCCACAACCAGAGACTCTGCAATTCCACAACTAGAAACTCCACAACTGCAAACTCCACAAATAGATACTCCGCAACTAGAAACTCCACAACTAGAGACTCCACAACTTGAAACTCCACAACTAGAAACTCCACAACTAGAAACTCTGCAACTAGAAACTCCACAACTAGAAACTCCACAACTACGAACTCTACAAGTAAAGACTGGGCTACAAGAAATTTCATGTCTAGAAAGTCCACAACTAAAAACTCCACAACTGGAAACTCCACAACTAGAAACTCCACAACTAGAAACTCCACAACTGGAAACTCCACAACTAGACACTCCACAACTAGAAACTCCAAAACCAGAAACTCCACAACTAGAAACTCCACAACTAGAAACTTCACAACTAGAGACTCTGCAACTAAAGACTCCACAACTAGAAACTCCACAACTAGAAGCTCCACAACCAGAGACTCTGCAATTCCACAACTAGAAACTCCACAACTAAATTTTCTGCAACTAGAAACTCCGCAACTAGAAACTCCACAACCAGAGACTCTGCAACTAGAAACTCCGCAACTAGAAACTACGCAGCTAGAAACTACACAACTAGAGACTCCACAACTAGAAACTTCACAACTAGACTCCACAACTTGAAACTCCACAACTAGAGACTCCACAACCAGAAACTCCACAACTAGAAACTCCACAACTAAAAAACTCCGCAACTAGAGACTCACCAATTAGAAACTCCACAACTACAAACTCCACAACTACAAACTCCACAAATAAAGACTCGGCAACTAGAAATTCCATATCTAGAAACTCCACAACTAAAAACTGCAAAACTTGAGACTTCTCAACTAGAAACTCAACAACTAGAAACTCCACAACTAAACACTCCACAACTGGAAACTCCACAACTTGACACTCCGCAACTTGAAACTTCACAACTAGAAGCTCCGCTATTAAAAACTCCGCAACTAGAAACTCCGCAACTAGAAACTCCACAACTTAAAACTCCACAACTAGATACTCCACAACTAGAAACTTTACAACTAGATACTTCACAACTGGAAACCCCACAACTAGATACTCCACAACTGGAAACTCCACAACTAGAAACTCCACAACTAGAAACTCCACAACCAGAAACTCCACAACTAGAAACTCCACAACTAGAAACTTCACAACTAGAGACTCCGCAACTAGAGACTCCACAACTAGAAACTCCACAACTCTAAACTCCACAACCAGAGACTCTGCAATTCCACAACTAGAAACTCCACAACTGCATACTCCATAACTAGAACTCCGAAACTAGAAACTCCACAACTACAGACTCCACAACTTGAAACTCCACAACTAGAAACTCCACAACTAGAAACTCTGCAACTAGAGACTCCACAACTAGAAACTCCACAACTAGAAACTCCACAACTACAAACTCTACAAATAAAGACACGGCTACAAGAAATTTCATGTCTAGAAAGTCCACAACTAAAAACTCCACAACTGAAAACTCCACAACTAGAAACTCCACAACTAGAAACTCCACAACTAGAAACTCCACAACTCGAAACTCCACAACTGGAAACTCCACAACTAGACACTCCACAACTAGAAACTCCACAACCAGAAACTCCACAACAGAAACTCCACAACTAGAAACTTCACAATTAGAGACTCCGCAACTAGAGACTCCACAACTAGAAACTCCACAACTACAAACTCCACAACCAGAGACTCTGCAATTCCACAACTAGAAACTCCACAACTGGAAACTCCGCAACTAGAAACCCCACAACTAGAAACTCCGCAACTAGAAGCTCCACAACTAGGAACTCCGCAACTAGAAACTCCACAACTCGAAACTCCACTACTAGATACTCCACAACTAGAAAATCCACTAGAAACTCCACAACTATAGACTCCACAGCTTGAAACTCCACACGTTTAAACTCCACAACTTAAGACTCCACAACTAGAAACTCCACAACTAGAAACTCCCAACTAGAAACTCCGCAACTAGAAACTCCGCAACAGGAGACTCTATAACTAGAAACTCCACAACTAGAAACTCCAAAACTAGAAACTCCACAACTAGAAACTTCACAACTAGAAACTCCGCAACTAGAGACTCCACAACTGGAAACTCCACAACTACAAACTCCACAACTACAAACTCCACAAATACAAACTCGGCAACTAGAAATTTCATATCTAGAAACTCCACAACTAGAAACTGCAAAACTAGAGACTTCACAACTAGAAACTCCACAACTAGAAACTCCACAACTAAAAACTCCACAACTGGAAACTCCACATCTTGAGACTCCGCAACTTGAAACTTCACAACTGGAAACTCCACAACTAGATACTCCACAACTGGAAACTCCACAACTAGAAACTCCACAACTAGACTCCACAACTAGAGACTCCACAACTAGAAACTCCACAACTAGAAACTCCACAACTAAAAACTCCGCAACTAGAGACTCACCAACTAGAAACTCCACAACTACAAACTCCACAACTACAAACTCCACAAATACAGACTCGGCAACTAGAAATTCCATATCTAGAAACTCCACAACTAAAAACTGCAAAACTAGAGACTTCTCAACTAGAAACTCAACAACTAGAAACTCCACAACTAAAAACTCCACAACTGAAAACTCCACAACTTGAGACTCCGCAACTTGAAACTTCACAACTAGAAGCTCCGCTATTAAAAACTCCGCAACTAGAAACTCCGCAACTAGAAACTCCACAACTTAAAACTCCACAACTAGATACTCCACAACTAGAAACTTTACAACTAGATACTTCACAACTGGAAACCCCACAACTAGATACTCCACAACTGGAAACTCCACAACTAGAAACTCCACAACTAGAAACTCCACAACCAGAAACTCCACAACTAGAAACTCCACAACTAGAAACTTCACAACTAGAGACTCCGCAACTAGAGACTCCATAACTAGAAACTCCACAACTCTAAACTCCACAACCAGAGACTCTGCAATTCCAAAACTAGAAACTCCACAACTGCAAACTCCATAACTAGAACTCCGAAACTAGAAACTCCACAACTACAGACTCCACAACTTGAAACTCCACAACTAGAAACTCCACAACTAGAAACTCTGCAACTAGAGACTCCACAACTAGAAACTCCACAACTACAAACTCCACAACTACAAACTCTACAAATAAAGACACGGCTACAAGAAATTTCATGTCTAGAAAGTCCACAACTAAAAACTCCACAACTGAAAACTCCACAACTAGAAACTCCACAACTAGAAACTCCACAACTAGAAACTCCACAACTCGAAACTCCACAACTGGAAACTCCACAACTACACACTCCACAACTAGAAACTCCACAACCAGAAACTCCACAACTAGAAACTCCACAACTGGAAACTCCGCAACTAGAAACTCCACAACTAGAAACTCCGCAACTAGAAACTCCACAACTAGAAAATCCGCAACTAGAAACTCCACAACTAGAAACTCCACAACTCGAAACTCCACTACTAGATACTCCACAACTAGAAAATCCACTAGAAACTCCACAACTATAGACTCCACAGCTTGAAACTCCACACGTTTAAACTCCACAACTTACGACTCCACAACTAAAAACTCCACAACTAGAAACTCCCAACTAGAAACTCCGCAACTAGAAACTCCGCAACAGGAGACTCTATAACTAGAAACTCCACAACTAGAAACTCCAAAACTAGAAACTCCACAACTAGAAATTTCACAACTAGAAACTCCGCAACTAGAGACTCCACAACTGGAAACTCCACAACTACAAACTCCACAACTACAAACTCCACAAATACAAACTCGGCAACTAGAAATTTCATATCTAGAAACTCCACAACTAGAAACTGCAAAACTAGAGACTTCACAACAAGAAACTCCACAACTACAAACTCCACAACTAAAAACTCCACAACTTGAGACTCCGCAACTTGAAACTTCACAACTGGAAACTCCACAACTAGATACTCCACAACTGGAAACTCCACAACTAGAAACTCCACAACTAGACTCCACAACTTGAAACTCCACAACTAGAGACTCCACAACTAGAAACTCCACAACTAGAAACTCCACAACTAGAAACTCTGCAACTAGGGACTCCACAACTAGAAACTCCATAACTAGAAACTCCACAACTACAAACTCTACAAATAGAGACTCGGCTACAAGAAATTTCATGTCTAGAAAGTCCACAACCAGAAAATTCACAACTGGAAACTCCACAACTAGAGATTCCGCTACTGGAAACTCCACAACCAGAGACTCTGCAACTAGAAACTCCGCAGCTAGAAACTCCACAAATAGAAACTCCGACTCTAGAAACTCCGCAGCTAGAAACTACACAACTAGAAACTCCACAACTAGAAACTCCACAACTTGAAACCTCACAACCTTAAGTTACGCAACTAGAAAATCCACAGCTAGAAATTCCGCAACTAGAAACTCCACAACTCGAAACTCCACAACTGGAAACTCCACAACTAGACACTCCACAACTAAAAACTCTTCAACTAGAAACTCCTGAACTAGAGACTCCACAACTAGAGAATCTACAACTAGAGACTTCAAACTAGAAACTCAACAACTAGAAACTCCACAACTAAAAACTCAACAAGTAAAAACTCCACAGCATGAGACTCTGCAACTTGAAACTCCACAACTAGAAACTCCGCAACTAGAAACTCCACAACTACAAACTCCACAACTAGAAACTCCACTACTAGATACTCCACAACTGGATACTCGACAACTAGAAACTCCACATCTAGAGACTCCACAACTGGAAACTCCACAACTAGAGACTCCACAACTGGAAACTCCACAACTTGAGACTCCGCAAGTTGAAACTTCACAACTGGAAACTCCACAACTAGATACTCCACAACTGGAAACTCCACAACTAGAAACTCCACAACCAGACGCCACAACTTGAAACTACAAAACTAGAGACTCCGCAACTAGAAACTCCACAACTAGAGACTCCACAACTCCACAACTAGAAACTCCACAACTGGAAACTCCACAACTAGATACTCCGCAACTGGAAACTCCACAACTAGAGACTCAACAACTTGAAACTCCACAACTTGAAACTCCACAACTTGAGACTCCACAACTAGAATCTCCACAACTCAAAACTCCACAACTGGAAACTCCACAATTAGAAACTCCACAACCAGAAACTCCACAACTAGAAACTCCACAACTGGAAACTCCACAATTAGAAACTCCACAACCAGAAACTCCACAACTAGAAACTCCACAACTAGAAACTCCACAAATAGAGACTCCGCAACTAGAAACTCCACAACCAGAGACTCTGCAACTAGAAACTCCGCAAATAGAAACTCCGCAGCTAGAAACTACACAACTAGAGACTCCACAACTAGAAACTCCACATTTAGAAACTCCACAACTAGAAACTACACAACTTGAAACCTCACAACCTTAAGTTACGCAACTAGAAAATCCACAGCTAGAGATTACGCAACTAGAAACTCTACAACTAGAAACTCCACAACTCAAAACTCCACAACTAGAGAATCTACAACTAGAGACTTCAAACTAGAAACTCAACAACTAGAAACTTCAAAACTCGAAACTCTACTAGAAACTACACAACTGGAAACTCCACAACTAGACACCCCACAACAAGAAACTCCGCAACTAGAGACTGCAACATTGGAACTCCGCAACAAGAAATTCCACAGCTGGAAACTCCACAACTGGACACTCCGCAACTATAAACTCCACAACTTGAGACGCCGCAACTAGAAACTCCACAACTTGAAACTTCACAACTAGAAACTCCACAACTAGAAACTCTACAACTAGAGACTCCTCAACTAGAGAATTCGCAACTAGAAACTCCAAAACTAGAGACTCTGCAACTAGAAACTCCGCAGCTAGAACCTCCCCAACTAGAAACTCCACAACTAGAAACTCCACAACTAGAAACTCCACAACTCGAAACTCCACAACTCAAAACTCCACAACTTGAAACTCCACAACTAGAGACTCCACAACTAGAAACTCCACAACTAGAAACTCCACAACGAGAAACCCCACAACTGGAAACTCCAAAACTTGAGACTCCGCAACTTGAAACTCCACAACTAGAAACTCCGCTATTAAAAACTCCGCAACTAGAAACTCCGCAACTAGAAACTCCGCAACTTGAAACTCCACAACTAGATACTCCACAACTGGAAACTCCACAACTAGATACTTCACAACTGGAAACTTCACAACTAGATACTCCACAACTGGAAACTCCACAACCAGAAACTCCACAACTAGAGACTCCAAAACTCGAAACTCCACAACTTGAAACCTCACAACCTTAAGTTACGCAACTAGAAAATCCACAGCTAGAGATTCCGCAACTAGAAACTACACAACTAGAAACTCCACAACTCAAAACTCCACAACTAGAAACTCCAAAACTCGAAACTCCACAACTAGAAACTCCACAACTAGAAACTCCACAACTAGACACTCCAGAACTAAAAACTCTTCAACTAGAAACTCCTAAACTAGAGACTCCACAACCAGAAACTCCACAACTAGAAACTCCACAACTGGAAACTCCGCAACTAGAAACTCCACAACTAGAAACTCCGCAACTAGAAACTCCACAACTAGAAACTCCGCAACTAGAAACTCCACAACTAGAAACTCCACAACTCGAAACTCCACTACTAGATACTCCACAACTAATAAATCCACTAGAAACTCCACAACTATAGACTCCACAGCTTGAAACTCCACACGTTTAAACTCCACAACTTAAGACTCCACAACTAAAAACTCCACAACTAGAAACTCCCAACTAGAAACTCCGCAACTAGAAACTCCGCAACAGGAGACTCTATAACTAGAAACTCCACAACTAGAAACTCCAAAACTAGAAACTCCACTACTAGAAATTTCACAACTAGAAACTCCGCAACTAGAGACTCCACAACTGGAAACTCCACAACTACAAACTCCACAACTACAAACTCCACAAATACAAACTCGGCAACTAGAAATTTCATATCTAGGAACTCCACAACTAGAAACTGCAAAACTAGAGACTTCACAACTTGAAACTCCACAACTACTAACTCCACAACTAAAAACTCCACAACTGGAAACTCCACAACTTGAGACTCCGCAACTTGAAACTTCACAACTGGAAACTCCACAACTAGATACTCCACAACTGGAAACTCCACAACTAGAAACTCCACAACTAGACTCCACAACTTGAAACTCCACAACTAGAGACTCCACAACTAGAAACTCCACAACTAGAAACTCCACAACTAGAAACTCTGCAACTAGGGACTCCACAACTAGAAACTCCATAACTAGAAACTCCACAACTACAAACTCTACAAATAGAGACTCGGCTACAAGAAATTTCATGTCTAGAAAGTCCACAACCAGAAAATCCACAACTGGAAACTCCACAACTAGAAACTCCACAACTAGAAACTTCACAACTAGAGATTCCACTACTGGAAACTCCACAACCAGAGACTCTGCAACTAGAAACTCCGCAGCTAGAAACTCCACAAATAGAAACTGCGACTCTAGAAACTCCGCAGCTAGAAACTACACAACTAGAAACTCCACAACTAGAAACTCCACAACTTGAAACCTCACAACCTTAAGTTACGCAACTAGAAAATTCACAGCTAGAAATTCCGCAACTAGAAACTCCACAACTCGAAACTCCACAACTGGAAACTCCACAACTAGACACTCCACAACTAAAAACTCTTCAACTAGAAACTCCTGAACTAGAGACTCCACAACTAGAGAATCTACAACTACAGACTTCAAACTAGAAACTCAACATTTAGAAACTCCACAACTAAAAACTCAACAAGTAAAAACTCCACAGCATGAGACTCTGCAACTTGAAACTCCACAACTAGAAACTCCGCAACTAGAAACTCCACAACTAGAAACTCCACTACTAGATACTCCACAACTGGATACTCGACAACTAGAAACTCCACATCTAGAGACTCCACAACTGGAAACTCCACAACTAGAGACTCCACAACTGGAAACTCCACAACTTGAGACTCCGCAAGTTGAAACTTCACAACTGGAAACTCCACAACTAGATACTCCACAACTGGAAACTCCACAACTAGAAACTCCACAACCAGACGCCACAACTTGAAACTCCAAAACTAGAGACTCCGCAACTAGAAACTCCACAACTAGAGACTCCGCAACTCCACAACTAGAAACTCCACAACTGGAAACTCCACAACTAGATACTCCGCAACTGGAAACTCCACAACTAGAGACTCAACAACTTGAAACTCCACAACTTTAAACTCCACAACTTGAGACTCCACAACTAGAAACTCCACAACTCAAAACTCCACAACTGGAAACTCCACAATTAGAAACTCCACAACCAGAAACTCCACAACTAGAAACTCCACAACTAAAAACTCCACAACTGGAAACTCCACAACTAGAAACTCCACAACTAGAAACTCCACAAATAGAGACTCCGCAACTAGAAACTCCACAACCAGAGACTCTGCAACTAGAAACTCCGCAAATAGAAACTTCGCAGCTAGAAACTACACAACTAGAGACTCCACAACTAGAAACTCCACATTTAGAAACTCCACAACTAGAAACTACACAACTTGAAACCTCACAACCTTAAGTTGCGCAACTAGAAAATCCACAGCTAGAGATTCCGCAACTAGAAACTCTACAACTAGAAACTCCACAACTCAAAACTCCACAACTAGAAACTCCAAAACTCGAAACTCCACAACTCGAAACTCCACAACTAGAAACTCCACAACTAGACACTCCACAACTAAAAACTCTTCAACTAGAAACTCCTAAACTAGAGACTCCACAACTAGAAACTCCACAACCAGAAACTCCACATTCAGAAACTCCACAACCAGAAACTCCACAACTAAAAACTCCGCAACTAGAGACTCACCAACTAGAAACTCCACAACTTGAAACTCCACAAGTACAAACTCCACAAATACAGATTCGGCAACTAGAAATTCCATATCTAGAAACTCCACAACTAAAAACTGCAAAACTAGAAACTCCACAACTAGAAACTTCACAACTAGAAACTCCGCAACTAGAGACTCCACAACTGGAAACTCCACAACTACAAACTCCACAACTACAAACTCCACAAATACAAACTCGGCAACTAGAAATTTCATATCTAGAAACTCCACAACTAGAAACTGCAAAACTAGAGACTTCACAACTAGAAACTCCACAACTAGAAACTCCACAACTAAAAACTCCACAACTGGAAACTCCACAACTTGAGACTACGCAACTTGAAACTTCACAACTGGAAACTCCACAACTAGATACTCCACAACTGGAAACTCCGCAACTAGAAACTCCGCAACTAGAAACTCCGCAACTTGAAACTCCACAACTAGATACTCCACAACTGGAAACTCCACAACTAGATACTTCACAACTGGAAACTCCACAACTAGATACTCCACAACTGGAAACTCCACAACCAGAAACTCCACAACTAGAGACTCCAAAACTCGAAACTCCACAACTTGAAACCTCACAACCTTAAGTTACGCAACTAGAAAATCCACAGCTAGAGATTCCGCAACTAGAAACTCCACAACTAGAAACTCCAAAACTCGAAACTCCACAACTCGAAACTCCACAACTAGAAACTCCACAACTAGACACTCCACAACTAAAAACTCTTCAACTAGAAACTCCTAAACTAGAGACTCCACAACTAGAAACTCCACAACCAGAAACTCCACAACTAAAAACTGCAAAACTAGAAACTCCACAACTAGAAACTTCACAACTAGAAACTCCGCAACTAGAGACTCCACAACTGGAAACTCCACAACTACAAACTCCACAACTACAAACTCCACAAATACAAACTCGGCAACTAGAAATTTCATATCTAGAAACTCCACAACTAGAAACTGCAAAACTAGAGACTTCACAACTAGAAACTCCACAACTAGAAACTCCACAACTAAAAACTCCACAACTTGAAACTCCACAACTAGAGACTCCACAACTAGAAACTCCACAACTAGAAACTCTGCAACTAGGGACTCCACAACTAGAAACTCCATAACTAGAAACTCCACAACTACAAACTCTACAAATAGAGAGTCGGCTACAAGAAATTTCATGTCTAGAAAGTCCACAACCAGAAAATCCACAACTGGAAACTCCACAACTAGAAACTCCACAACTAGAAACTCCACAACTAGAGATTCCGCTACTAGAAACTCCACAACCAGAGACTCTGCAACTAGAAACTCCGCAGCTAGAAACTCCACAAATAGAAACTCTGACTCTAGAAACTCCGCAGCTAGAAACTACACAACTAGAAACTCCACAACTAGAAACTCCACAACTTGAAACCTCACAACCTTAAGTTACGCAACTAGAAAATCCACAGCTAGAAATTCCGCAACTAGAAACTCCACAACTCGAAACTCCACAACTGGAAACTCCACAACTAGACACTCCACAACTAAAAACTCTTCAACTAGAAACTCCTAAACTAGAGACTCCACAACTAGAGAATCTACAACTAGAGACTTCAAACTAGAAACTCAACAACTAGAAACTCCACAACTGAAAACTCAACAAGTAGAAACTCCACAGCATGAGACTCTGCAACTTGAAACTCCACAACTAGAAACTCCGCAACTAGAAACTCCACAACTAGAAACTCCACAACTAGAAACTCCACTACTAGATACTCCCCAACTGGATACTCGACAACTAGAAACTCCACATCTAGAGACTCCACAACTGGAAACTCCACAACTAGAGACTCTGCAACTGGAAACTTCACAACTAGAGACTCCGCAGCTCCACAACTAGAAACTCCACAACTAGAAACTCCAAAACTAGAAACTCCACAACTAGAAACTTCACAACTAGAAACTCCGCAACTAGAGACTCCACCACTAGAAACTCCACAACTAGGAACTCCACAACCAGAAACTCCACAACTAGAAACTACACAACTAAAAACTCCGCAACTAGAGACTCACCAACTAGAAACTCCACAACTAGAAACTCCACAACTAGAAAATCCGCAACTAGAAACTCCACAACTAGAAACTCCACAACTCGAAACTCCACTACTAGATACTCCACAACTAGAAAATCCACTAGAAACTCCACAACTATAGACTCCACAGCTTGAAACTCCACACGTTTAAACTCCACAACTTACGACTCCACAACTAAAAACTCCACAACTAGAAACTCCCAACTAGAAACTCCGCAACTAGAAACTCCGCAACAGGAGACTCTATAACTAGAAACTCCACAACTAGAAACTCCAAAACTAGAAACTCCACAACTAGAAATTTCACAACTAGAAACTCCGCAACTAGAGACTCCACAACTGGAAACTCCACAACTACAAACTCCACAACTACAAACTCCACAAATACAAACTCGGCAACTAGAAATTTCATATCTAGAAACTCCACAACTAGAAACTGCAAAACTAGAGACTTCACAACAAGAAACTCCACAACTACAAACTCCACAACTAAAAACTCCACAACTTGAGACTCCGCAACTTGAAACTTCACAACTGGAAACTCCACAACTAGATACTCCACAACTGGAAACTCCACAACTAGAAACTCCACAACTAGACTCCACAACTTGAAACTCCACAACTAGAGACTCCACAACTAGAAACTCCACAACTAGAAACTCCACAACTAGAAACTCTGCAACTAGGGACTCCACAACTAGAAACTCCATAACTAGAAACTCCACAACTACAAACTCTACAAATAGAGACTCGGCTACAAGAAATTTCATGTCTAGAAAGTCCACAACCAGAAAATTCACAACTGGAAACTCCACAACTAGAGATTCCGCTACTGGAAACTCCACAACCAGAGACTCTGCAACTAGAAACTCCGCAGCTAGAAACTCCACAAATAGAAACTCCGACTCTAGAAACTCCGCAGCTAGAAACTACACAACTAGAAACTCCACAACTAGAAACTCCACAACTTGAAACCTCACAACCTTAAGTTACGCAACTAGAAAATCCACAGCTAGAAATTCCGCAACTAGAAACTCCACAACTCGAAACTCCACAACTGGAAACTCCACAACTAGACACTCCACAACTAAAAACTCTTCAACTAGAAACTCCTGAACTAGAGACTCCACAACTAGAGAATCTACAACTAGAGACTTCAAACTAGAAACTCAACAACTAGAAACTCCACAACTAAAAACTCAACAAGTAAAAACTCCACAGCATGAGACTCTGCAACTTGAAACTCCACAACTAGAAACTCCGCAACTAGAAACTCCACAACTACAAACTCCACAACTAGAAACTCCACTACTAGATACTCCACAACTGGATACTCGACAACTAGAAACTCCACATCTAGAGACTCCACAACTGGAAACTCCACAACTAGAGACTCCACAACTGGAAACTCCACAACTTGAGACTCCGCAAGTTGAAACTTCACAACTGGAAACTCCACAACTAGATACTCCACAACTGGAAACTCCACAACTAGAAACTCCACAACCAGACGCCACAACTTGAAACTACAAAACTAGAGACTCCGCAACTAGAAACTCCACAACTAGAGACTCCACAACTCCACAACTAGAAACTCCACAACTGGAAACTCCACAACTAGATACTCCGCAACTGGAAACTCCACAACTAGAGACTCAACAACTTGAAACTCCACAACTTGAAACTCCACAACTTGAGACTCCACAACTAGAATCTCCACAACTCAAAACTCCACAACTGGAAACTCCACAATTAGAAACTCCACAACCAGAAACTCCACAACTAGAAACTCCACAACTGGAAACTCCACAATTAGAAACTCCACAACCAGAAACTCCACAACTAGAAACTCCACAACTAGAAACTCCACAAATAGAGACTCCGCAACTAGAAACTCCACAACCAGAGACTCTGCAACTAGAAACTCCGCAAATAGAAACTCCGCAGCTAGAAACTACACAACTAGAGACTCCACAACTAGAAACTCCACATTTAGAAACTCCACAACTAGAAACTACACAACTTGAAACCTCACAACCTTAAGTTACGCAACTAGAAAATCCACAGCTAGAGATTACGCAACTAGAAACTCTACAACTAGAAACTCCACAACTCAAAACTCCACAACTAGAGAATCTACAACTAGAGACTTCAAACTAGAAACTCAACAACTAGAAACTTCAAAACTCGAAACTCTACTAGAAACTACACAACTGGAAACTCCACAACTAGACACCCCACAACAAGAAACTCCGCAACTAGAGACTGCAACATTGGAACTCCGCAACAAGAAATTCCACAGCTGGAAACTCCACAACTGGACACTCCGCAACTATAAACTCCACAACTTGAGACGCCGCAACTAGAAACTCCACAACTTGAAACTTCACAACTAGAAACTCCACAACTAGAAACTCTACAACTAGAGACTCCTCAACTAGAGAATTCGCAACTAGAAACTCCAAAACTAGAGACTCTGCAACTAGAAACTCCGCAGCTAGAACCTCCCCAACTAGAAACTCCACAACTAGAAACTCCACAACTAGAAACTCCACAACTCGAAACTCCACAACTCAAAACTCCACAACTTGAAACTCCACAACTAGAGACTCCACAACTAGAAACTCCACAACTAGAAACTCCACAACGAGAAACCCCACAACTGGAAACTCCAAAACTTGAGACTCCGCAACTTGAAACTCCACAACTAGAAACTCCGCTATTAAAAACTCCGCAACTAGAAACTCCGCAACTAGAAACTCCGCAACTTGAAACTCCACAACTAGATACTCCACAACTGGAAACTCCACAACTAGATACTTCACAACTGGAAACTTCACAACTAGATACTCCACAACTGGAAACTCCACAACCAGAAACTCCACAACTAGAGACTCCAAAACTCGAAACTCCACAACTTGAAACCTCACAACCTTAAGTTACGCAACTAGAAAATCCACAGCTAGAGATTCCGCAACTAGAAACTACACAACTAGAAACTCCACAACTCAAAACTCCACAACTAGAAACTCCAAAACTCGAAACTCCACAACTAGAAACTCCACAACTAGAAACTCCACAACTAGACACTCCAGAACTAAAAACTCTTCAACTAGAAACTCCTAAACTAGAGACTCCACAACCAGAAACTCCACAACTAGAAACTCCACAACTGGAAACTCCGCAACTAGAAACTCCACAACTAGAAACTCCGCAACTAGAAACTCCACAACTAGAAACTCCGCAACTAGAAACTCCACAACTAGAAACTCCACAACTCGAAACTCCACTACTAGATACTCCACAACTAATAAATCCACTAGAAACTCCACAACTATAGACTCCACAGCTTGAAACTCCACACGTTTAAACTCCACAACTTAAGACTCCACAACTAAAAACTCCACAACTAGAAACTCCCAACTAGAAACTCCGCAACTAGAAACTCCGCAACAGGAGACTCTATAACTAGAAACTCCACAACTAGAAACTCCAAAACTAGAAACTCCACTACTAGAAATTTCACAACTAGAAACTCCGCAACTAGAGACTCCACAACTGGAAACTCCACAACTACAAACTCCACAACTACAAACTCCACAAATACAAACTCGGCAACTAGAAATTTCATATCTAGGAACTCCACAACTAGAAACTGCAAAACTAGAGACTTCACAACTTGAAACTCCACAACTACTAACTCCACAACTAAAAACTCCACAACTGGAAACTCCACAACTTGAGACTCCGCAACTTGAAACTTCACAACTGGAAACTCCACAACTAGATACTCCACAACTGGAAACTCCACAACTAGAAACTCCACAACTAGACTCCACAACTTGAAACTCCACAACTAGAGACTCCACAACTAGAAACTCCACAACTAGAAACTCCACAACTAGAAACTCTGCAACTAGGGACTCCACAACTAGAAACTCCATAACTAGAAACTCCACAACTACAAACTCTACAAATAGAGACTCGGCTACAAGAAATTTCATGTCTAGAAAGTCCACAACCAGAAAATCCACAACTGGAAACTCCACAACTAGAAACTCCACAACTAGAAACTTCACAACTAGAGATTCCACTACTGGAAACTCCACAACCAGAGACTCTGCAACTAGAAACTCCGCAGCTAGAAACTCCACAAATAGAAACTGCGACTCTAGAAACTCCGCAGCTAGAAACTACACAACTAGAAACTCCACAACTAGAAACTCCACAACTTGAAACCTCACAACCTTAAGTTACGCAACTAGAAAATTCACAGCTAGAAATTCCGCAACTAGAAACTCCACAACTCGAAACTCCACAACTGGAAACTCCACAACTAGACACTCCACAACTAAAAACTCTTCAACTAGAAACTCCTGAACTAGAGACTCCACAACTAGAGAATCTACAACTACAGACTTCAAACTAGAAACTCAACATTTAGAAACTCCACAACTAAAAACTCAACAAGTAAAAACTCCACAGCATGAGACTCTGCAACTTGAAACTCCACAACTAGAAACTCCGCAACTAGAAACTCCACAACTAGAAACTCCACTACTAGATACTCCACAACTGGATACTCGACAACTAGAAACTCCACATCTAGAGACTCCACAACTGGAAACTCCACAACTAGAGACTCCACAACTGGAAACTCCACAACTTGAGACTCCGCAAGTTGAAACTTCACAACTGGAAACTCCACAACTAGATACTCCACAACTGGAAACTCCACAACTAGAAACTCCACAACCAGACGCCACAACTTGAAACTCCAAAACTAGAGACTCCGCAACTAGAAACTCCACAACTAGAGACTCCGCAACTCCACAACTAGAAACTCCACAACTGGAAACTCCACAACTAGATACTCCGCAACTGGAAACTCCACAACTAGAGACTCAACAACTTGAAACTCCACAACTTTAAACTCCACAACTTGAGACTCCACAACTAGAAACTCCACAACTCAAAACTCCACAACTGGAAACTCCACAATTAGAAACTCCACAACCAGAAACTCCACAACTAGAAACTCCACAACTAAAAACTCCACAACTGGAAACTCCACAACTAGAAACTCCACAACTAGAAACTCCACAAATAGAGACTCCGCAACTAGAAACTCCACAACCAGAGACTCTGCAACTAGAAACTCCGCAAATAGAAACTTCGCAGCTAGAAACTACACAACTAGAGACTCCACAACTAGAAACTCCACATTTAGAAACTCCACAACTAGAAACTACACAACTTGAAACCTCACAACCTTAAGTTGCGCAACTAGAAAATCCACAGCTAGAGATTCCGCAACTAGAAACTCTACAACTAGAAACTCCACAACTCAAAACTCCACAACTAGAAACTCCAAAACTCGAAACTCCACAACTCGAAACTCCACAACTAGAAACTCCACAACTAGACACTCCACAACTAAAAACTCTTCAACTAGAAACTCCTAAACTAGAGACTCCACAACTAGAAACTCCACAACCAGAAACTCCACATTCAGAAACTCCACAACCAGAAACTCCACAACTAAAAACTCCGCAACTAGAGACTCACCAACTAGAAACTCCACAACTTGAAACTCCACAAGTACAAACTCCACAAATACAGATTCGGCAACTAGAAATTCCATATCTAGAAACTCCACAACTAAAAACTGCAAAACTAGAAACTCCACAACTAGAAACTTCACAACTAGAAACTCCGCAACTAGAGACTCCACAACTGGAAACTCCACAACTACAAACTCCACAACTACAAACTCCACAAATACAAACTCGGCAACTAGAAATTTCATATCTAGAAACTCCACAACTAGAAACTGCAAAACTAGAGACTTCACAACTAGAAACTCCACAACTAGAAACTCCACAACTAAAAACTCCACAACTGGAAACTCCACAACTTGAGACTACGCAACTTGAAACTTCACAACTGGAAACTCCACAACTAGATACTCCACAACTGGAAACTCCGCAACTAGAAACTCCGCAACTAGAAACTCCGCAACTTGAAACTCCACAACTAGATACTCCACAACTGGAAACTCCACAACTAGATACTTCACAACTGGAAACTCCACAACTAGATACTCCACAACTGGAAACTCCACAACCAGAAACTCCACAACTAGAGACTCCAAAACTCGAAACTCCACAACTTGAAACCTCACAACCTTAAGTTACGCAACTAGAAAATCCACAGCTAGAGATTCCGCAACTAGAAACTCCACAACTAGAAACTCCAAAACTCGAAACTCCACAACTCGAAACTCCACAACTAGAAACTCCACAACTAGACACTCCACAACTAAAAACTCTTCAACTAGAAACTCCTAAACTAGAGACTCCACAACTAGAAACTCCACAACCAGAAACTCCACAACTAAAAACTGCAAAACTAGAAACTCCACAACTAGAAACTTCACAACTAGAAACTCCGCAACTAGAGACTCCACAACTGGAAACTCCACAACTACAAACTCCACAACTACAAACTCCACAAATACAAACTCGGCAACTAGAAATTTCATATCTAGAAACTCCACAACTAGAAACTGCAAAACTAGAGACTTCACAACTAGAAACTCCACAACTAGAAACTCCACAACTAAAAACTCCACAACTTGAAACTCCACAACTAGAGACTCCACAACTAGAAACTCCACAACTAGAAACTCTGCAACTAGGGACTCCACAACTAGAAACTCCATAACTAGAAACTCCACAACTACAAACTCTACAAATAGAGAGTCGGCTACAAGAAATTTCATGTCTAGAAAGTCCACAACCAGAAAATCCACAACTGGAAACTCCACAACTAGAAACTCCACAACTAGAAACTCCACAACTAGAGATTCCGCTACTAGAAACTCCACAACCAGAGACTCTGCAACTAGAAACTCCGCAGCTAGAAACTCCACAAATAGAAACTCTGACTCTAGAAACTCCGCAGCTAGAAACTACACAACTAGAAACTCCACAACTAGAAACTCCACAACTTGAAACCTCACAACCTTAAGTTACGCAACTAGAAAATCCACAGCTAGAAATTCCGCAACTAGAAACTCCACAACTCGAAACTCCACAACTGGAAACTCCACAACTAGACACTCCACAACTAAAAACTCTTCAACTAGAAACTCCTAAACTAGAGACTCCACAACTAGAGAATCTACAACTAGAGACTTCAAACTAGAAACTCAACAACTAGAAACTCCACAACTGAAAACTCAACAAGTAGAAACTCCACAGCATGAGACTCTGCAACTTGAAACTCCACAACTAGAAACTCCGCAACTAGAAACTCCACAACTAGAAACTCCACAACTAGAAACTCCACTACTAGATACTCCCCAACTGGATACTCGACAACTAGAAACTCCACATCTAGAGACTCCACAACTGGAAACTCCACAACTAGAGACTCTGCAACTGGAAACTTCACAACTAGAGACTCCGCAGCTCCACAACTAGAAACTCCACAACTAGAAACTCCAAAACTAGAAACTCCACAACTAGAAACTTCACAACTAGAAACTCCGCAACTAGAGACTCCACCACTAGAAACTCCACAACTAGGAACTCCACAACCAGAAACTCCACAACTAGAAACTACACAACTAAAAACTCCGCAACTAGAGACTCACCAACTAGAAACTCCACAACTAGAAACTCCACAACTACAAACTCCACAAATACAGACTCGGAAACTAGAAATTCCATATCTAGAAACTCCACAACTAAAAACTGCAAAACTAGAAACTCCACTACTAGATACTCCACAACTGGATACTCGACAACTAGAAACTCCACATCTAGAGACTCCACAACTGGAAACTCCACAACTAGAGACTCCACAACTGGAAACTCCACAACTTGAGACTCCGCAAGTTGAAACTTCACAACTGGAAACTCCACAACTAGATACTCCACAAATGGAAACTCCACAACTAGAAACTCCACAACCAGACGCCACAACTTGAAACTCCAAAACTAGAGACTCCGCAACTAGAAACTCCACAACTAGAGACTCCGCAACTCCACAACTAGAAACTCCACAACTGGAAACTCCACAACTAGATACTCCGCAACTGGAAACTCCACAACTAGAGACTCAACAACTTGAAACTCCACAACTTGAAACTCCACAACTTGAGACTCCACAACTAGAAACTCCACAACTCAAAACTCCACAACTGGAAACTCCACAATTAGAAACTCCACAACCAGAAACTCCACAACTAGAAACTCCACAACTAAAAACTCCACAACTGGAAACTCCAGAACTAGAAACTCCACAACTAGAAACTCCACAAACAGAGACTCCGCAACTAGAAACTCCACAACCAGAGACTCTGGAACTAGAAACTCCGCAAATAGAATCTCCGCAGCTAGAAACTACACAACTAGAGACTCCACAACTAGAAACTCCACATTTAGAAACTCCACAACCAGAAACTACACAACTTGAAACCTCACAACCTTAAGTTACGCAACTAGAAATTCCACAGCTGGAAACTCCACAACAAGACACTCCACAACTATAAACTCCACAACTTGAGAAGCCGCAACTAGAAACTCCACAACTTGAAACTTCACAACTAGAAACTCCACAACTAGAAACTCTACAACTAGAGACTCCTCAACTAGAGAATTCGCAACTAGAAACTCCAAAACTAGAGACTCTGCAACTAGAAACTCCGCAGCTAGAACCTCCACAACTAGAAACTCCACAACTAGAAACTCCACAACTAGAAACTCCACAACTAGAAACTCCACAACTCAAAACTCCACAACTTGAAACTCCACAACTAGAGACTCCACAACTAGAAACTCCACAACTAGAAACTCCACAACGAGAAACTCCACAACTGGAAACTCCAAAACTTGAGACTCCGCAACTTGAAACTCCACAACTAGAAACTCCGCTATTAAAAACTCCGCAACTAGAAACTCCGCAACTGGAAACTCCGCAACTTGAAACTCCACAACTAGATACTCCACAACTGGAAACTCCACAACTAGATACTTCACAATTGGAAACTCCACAACTAGATACTCCACAACTGGAAACTCCACAACCAGAAACTCCACAACTAGAGACTCCCAACTAGAAACTCCGCAACTAGAAACTCCGCAACAGGAGACTCTATACCTAGAAACTCCACAACTAGAAACTCCACAACTACAAACTCCACAACTACCAACTCCACAAATACAAACTCGGCAACTAGAAATTTCATATCTAGAAACTCCACAACTAGAAACTGCAAAACTAGAGACTTCACAACTAGAAACTCCACAACTACAAACTCCACAACTAAAAACTCCACAACTGGAAACTCCACAACTTGAGACTCCGCAACTTGAAACTTCACAACTGGAAACTCCACAACTAGATACTCCACAACTGGAAACTCCACAACTAGACTCCACAACTTGAAACTCCACAACTAGAGACTCCAAAACTAGAAACTCCACAACTAGAAACTCCACAACTAGAAACTCTGCAACTAGGGACTCCACAACTAGAAACTCCATAACTAGAAACTCCACAACTACAAACTCTACAAATAGAGACTCGGCTACCAGAAATTTCATGTCTAGAAAGTCCACAACCAGAAAATCCACAACTGGAAACTCCACAACTAGAAACTCCAAAACTAGAAACTCCACAACTAGAGATTCCGCTACTGGAAACTCCACAACCAGAGACTCTGCAACTAGAAACTCCGCAGCTAGAAACTCCACAAATAGAAACTCCGACTCTAGAAACTCCGCAGCTAGAAACTACACAACTAGAAACTCCACAACTAGAAACTCCACAACTGGAAACTCCACAACTAGACACTCCACAACTAAAAACTCTTCAACTAGAAACTTCTGAACTAGAGACTCCACAACTAGAGAATCTACAACTAGAGACTTCAAACTAGAAACTCAACAACTAGAAACTCCACAACTAAAAACTCAACAAGTAAAAACTCCACAGCATGAGACTCTGCAACTTGAAACTCCACAACTAGAAACTCCGCAACTAGAAACTCCACAACTAGAAACTCCACAACTAGAAACTCCACTACTAGATACTCCACAACTGGATACTCGACAACTAGAAACTCCACATATAGAGACTCCACAACTGGAAACTCCACAACTAGAGACTCCACAACTGGAAACTCCACAACTTGAGACTCCGCAAGTTGAAACTTCACAACTGGAAACTCCACAACTAGATACTCCACAACTGGAAACTCCACAACTAGAAACTCCACAACCAGACGCCACAACTTGAAACTCCAAAACTAGAGACTCCGCAACTAGAAACTCCACAACTAGAGACTCCGCAACTCCACAACTAGAAACTCCACAACTGGAAACTCCACAACTAGATACTCCGCAACTGGAAACTCCACAACTAGAGACTCAACAACTTGAAACTCCACAACTTTAAACTCCACAACTTGAGACTCCACAACTAGAAACTCCACAACTCAAAACTCCACAACTGGAAACTCCACAATTAGAAACTCCACAACCAGAAACTCCACAACTAGAAACTCCACAACTAAAAACTCCACAACTGGAAACTCCACAACTAGAAACTCCACAACTAGAAACTCCACAAATAGAGACTCCGCAACTTGGAACTCCACAACCAGAGACTCTGCAACTAGAAACTCCGCAAATAGAAATTCCGCAGCTAGAAACTACACAACTAGAGACTCCACAACTAGAAACTCCACTTTTAGAAATTCCACAACTAGAAACTACACAACTTGAAACCTCACAACCTTAAGTTACGCAACTAGAAAATCCACAGCTAGAGATTCCGCAACTAGAAACTCTACAACTAGAAACTCCACAACTCAAAACTCCACAACTAGAGAATCTACAACTAGACACTTCAAACTAGAAACTCAACAACTAGAAACTTCAAAACTCGAAACTCTACTAGAAACTACACAACTGGAAACTCCACAACTAGACACCCCACAACAAGAAACTCCGCAACTAGAGACTGCAACAATGGAACTCCGCAACTAGAAACTCCGCAACAAGAAATTCCACAGCTGGAAACTCCACAACTAGACACTCCGCAACTATAAACTCCACAACTTGAGACGCCGCAACTAGAAACTCCACAACTTGAAACTTCACAACTAGAAACTCCACAACTAGAAACTCTACAACTAGAGACTCCTCAACTAGAGAATTCGCAACTAGAAACTCCAAAACTAGAGACTCTGCAACTAGAAACTCCGCAGCTAGAACCTCCACAACTAGAAACTCCACAACTAGAAACTCCACAACTAGAAACTCCACAACTCGAAACTCCACAACTCAAAACTCCACAACTGGAAACTCCAAAACTTGAGACTCCGCAACTTGAAACTCCACAACTAGAAACTCCGCTATTAAAAACTCCGCAAATAGAAACTCCGCAACTAGAAACTCCGCAACTTGAAACTCCACAACTAGATACTCCACAACTGGAAACTCCACAACCAGAAACTCCACAACTAGAGACTCCAAAACTCGAAACTCTACAACTTGAAACCTCACAACCTTAAGTTACGCAACTAGAAAATCCACAGCTAGAGATTCCGCAACTAGAAACTACACAACTAGAAACTCCACAACTCAAAACTCCACAACTAGAAACTCCAAAACTCGAAACTCCACAACTCGAAACTCCACAACTAGAAACTCCACAACTAGACACTCCACAACTAAAAACACTTCAACTAGAAACTCCTAAACTAGAGACTCCACAACTAGAAACTCCACAACTAGAAACTCCACAACCAGAAACTCCACAACCAGAAACTCCACAACTAAAAACTCCGCAACTAGAGACTCATCAACTAGAAACTCCACAACTTGAAACTCCACAACTACAAACTCCACAAATACAGATTCGGCAACTAGAAATTCCATATCTAGAAACTCCACAACTAAAAACTGCAAAACTAGAAACTCCACAACTAGAAACTTCACAACTAGAAACTCCGCAACTAGAGACTCCACAACTGGAAACTCCACAACTACAAACTCCACAACTACAAACTCCACCAATACAAACTCGGCAACTAGAAATTTCATATCTAGAAACTCCACAACTAGAAACTGCAAAACTAGAGACTTCACAACTAGAAACTCCACAACTAGAAACTCCACAACTAAAAACTCCACAACTGGAAACTCCACAACTTGAGACTACGCAACTTGAAACTTCACAACTGGAAACTCCACAACTAGATACTCCACAACTGGAAACTCCACAACTAGAAACTCCACAACTAGACTCCACAACTTGAAACTCCACAACTAGAGACTCCACAACTAGAAACTGCACAACTAGAAACTCCACAACTAGAAACTCTTCAACTAGGGACTCCACAACTAGAAACTCCATAACTAGAAACTCCACAACTACAAACTCTACAAATAGAGACTCGGCTACAAGAAATTTCATGTCTAGAAAGTCCACAACCAGAAAATCCACAACTGGAAAATCCACAACTAGAAACTCCACAACTAGAAACTCCACAACTAGAGATTCCGCTACTAGAAACTCCACAACCAGAGACTCTTCAACTAGAAACTCCGCAGCTAGAAACTCCACAAATAGAAACTCCGACTCTAGAAACTCCGTAGCTAGAAACTACACAACTAGAAACTCCACAACTAGAAACTCCACAACTTGAAACCTCACAACCTTAAGTTACGCAACTAGAAAATCCACAGCTAGAAATTCCGCAACTAGAAACTCCACAACTCGAAACTCCACAACTGGACACTCCACAACTAGACACTCCACAACTAAAAACTCTTCAACTAGAAACTCCTAAACTAGAGACTCCACAACTAGAGAATCTACAACAAGAGACTTCAAACTAGAAACTCAACAACTAGAAACTCCACAACTGAAAACTCAACAAGTAGAAACTCCACAGCATGAGACTCTGCAACTTGAAACTCCACAACTAGAAACTCCGCAACTAGAAACTCCACAACTAGAAACTCCACAACTAGAAACTCCACTACTAGATACTCCCCAACTGGATACTCGACAACTAGAAACTCCACATCTAGAGACTCCACAACTGGAAACTCCACAACTAGAGACTCTGCAACTGGAAACTTCACAACTAGAGACTCCGCAGCTCCACAACTAGAAACTCCACAACTAGAAACTCCAAAACTAGAAACTCCACAACTAGAAACTTCACAACTAGAAACTCCGCAACTAGAGACTCCACCACTAGAAACTCCACAACTAGGAACTCCACAACCAGAAACTCCACAACTAGAAACTACACAACTAAAAACTCCGCAACTAGAGACTCACCAACTAGAAACTCCACAACTAGAAACTCCACAACTACAAACTCCACAAATACAGACTCGGAAACTAGAAATTCCATATCTAGAAACTCCACAACTAAAAACTGCAAAACTAGAAACTCCACTACTAGATACTCCACAACTGGATACTCGACAACTAGAAACTCCACATCTAGAGACTCCACAACTGGAAACTCCACAACTAGAGACTCCACAACTGGAAACTCCACAACTTGAGACTCCGCAAGTTGAAACTTCACAACTGGAAACTCCACAACTAGATACTCCACAAATGGAAACTCCACAACTAGAAACTCCACAACCAGACGCCACAACTTGAAACTCCAAAACTAGAGACTCCGCAACTAGAAACTCCACAACTAGAGACTCCGCAACTCCACAACTAGAAACTCCACAACTGGAAACTCCACAACTAGATACTCCGCAACTGGAAACTCCACAACTAGAGACTCAACAACTTGAAACTCCACAACTTGAAACTCCACAACTTGAGACTCCACAACTAGAAACTCCACAACTCAAAACTCCACAACTGGAAACTCCACAATTAGAAACTCCACAACCAGAAACTCCACAACTAGAAACTCCACAACTAAAAACTCCACAACTGGAAACTCCAGAACTAGAAACTCCACAACTAGAAACTCCACAAACAGAGACTCCGCAACTAGAAACTCCACAACCAGAGACTCTGCAACTAGAAACTCCGCAAATAGAATCTCCGCAGCTAGAAACTACACAACTAGAGACTCCACAACTAGAAACTCCACATTTAGAAACTCCACAACCAGAAACTACACAACTTGAAACCTCACAACCTTAAGTTACGCAACTAGAAATTCCACAGCTGGAAACTCCACAACAAGACACTCCACAACTATAAACTCCACAACTTGAGAAGCCGCAACTAGAAACTCCACAACTTGAAACTTCACAACTAGAAACTCCACAACTAGAAACTCTACAACTAGAGACTCCTCAACTAGAGAATTCGCAACTAGAAACTCCAAAACTAGAGACTCTGCAACTAGAAACTCCGCAGCTAGAACCTCCACAACTAGAAACTCCACAACTAGAAACTCCACAACTAGAAACTCCACAACTAGAAACTCCACAACTCAAAACTCCACAACTTGAAACTCCACAACTAGAGACTCCACAACTAGAAACTCCACAACTAGAAACTCCACAACGAGAAACTCCACAACTGGAAACTCCAAAACTTGAGACTCCGCAACTTGAAACTCCACAACTAGAAACTCCGCTATTAAAAACTCCGCAACTAGAAACTCCGCAACTGGAAACTCCGCAACTTGAAACTCCACAACTAGATACTCCACAACTGGAAACTCCACAACTAGATACTTCACAACTGGAAACTCCACAACTAGATACTCCACAACTGGAAACTCCACAACCAGAAACTCCACAACTAGAGACTCCCAACTAGAAACTCCGCAACTAGAAACTCCGCAACAGGAGACTCTATACCTAGAAACTCCACAACTAGAAACTCCACAACTACAAACTCCACAACTACCAACTCCACAAATACAAACTCGGCAACTAGAAATTTCATATCTAGAAACTCCACAACTAGAAACTGCAAAACTAGAGACTTCACAACTAGAAACTCCACAACTACAAACTCCACAACTAAAAACTCCACAACTGGAAACTCCACAACTTGAGACTCCGCAACTTGAAATTTCACAACTGGAAACTCCACAACTAGATACTCCACAACTGGAAACTCCACAACTAGACTCCACAACTTGAAACTCCACAACTAGAGACTCCAAAACTAGAAACTCCACAACTAGAAACTCCACAACTAGAAACTCTGCAACTAGGGACTCCACAACTAGAAACTCCATAACTAGAAACTCCACAACTACAAACTCTACAAATAGAGACTCGGCTACCAGAAATTTCATGTCTAGAAAGTCCACAACCAGAAAATCCACAACTGGAAACTCCACAACTAGAAACTCCAAAACTAGAAACTCCACAACTAGAGATTCCGCTACTGGAAACTCCACAACCAGAGACTCTGCAACTAGAAACTCCGCAGCTAGAAACTCCACAAATAGAAACTCCGACTCTAGAAACTCCGCAGCTAGAAACTACACAACTAGAAACTCCACAACTAGAAACTCCACAACTGGAAACTCCACAACTAGACACTCCACAACTAAAAACTCTTCAACTAGAAACTTCTGAACTAGAGACTCCACAACTAGAGAATCTACAACTAGAGACTTCAAACTAGAAACTCAACAACTAGAAACTCCACAACTAAAAACTCAACAAGTAAAAACTCCACAGCATGAGACTCTGCAACTTGAAACTCCACAACTAGAAACTCCGCAACTAGAAACTCCACAACTAGAAACTCCACAACTAGAAACTCCACTACTAGATACTCCACAACTGGATACTCGACAACTAGAAACTCCACATCTAGAGACTCCACAACTGGAAACTCCACAACTAGAGACTCCACAACTGGAAACTCCACAACTTGAGACTCCGCAAGTTGAAACTTCACAACTGGAAACTCCACAACTAGATACTCCACAAATGGAAACTCCACAACTAGAAACTCCACAACCAGACGCCACAACTTGAAACTCCAAAACTAGAGACTCCGCAACTAGAAACTCCACAACTAGAGACTCCGCAACTCCACAACTAGAAACTCCACAACTGGAAACTCCACAACTAGATACTCCGCAACTGGAAACTCCACAACTAGAGACTCAACAACTTGAAACTCCACAACTTGAAACTCCACAACTTGAGACTCCACAACTAGAAACTCCACAACTCAAAACTCCACAACTGGAAACTCCACAATTAGAAACTCCACAACCAGAAACTCCACAACTAGAAACTCCACAACTAAAAACTCCACAACTGGAAACTCCAGAACTAGAAACTCCACAACTAGAAACTCCACAAACAGAGACTCCGCAACTAGAAACTCCACAACCAGAGACTCTGCAACTAGAAACTCCGCAAATAGAATCTCCGCAGCTAGAAACTACACAACTAGAGACTCCACAACTAGAAACTCCACATTTAGAAACTCCACAACCAGAAACTACACAACTTGAAACCTCACAACCTTAAGTTACGCAACTAGAAATTCCACAGCTGGAAACTCCACAACAAGACACTCCACAACTATAAACTCCACAACTTGAGAAGCCGCAACTAGAAACTCCACAACTTGAAACTTCACAACTAGAAACTCCACAACTAGAAACTCTACAACTAGAGACTCCTCAACTAGAGAATTCGCAACTAGAAACTCCAAAACTAGAGACTCTGCAACTAGAAACTCCGCAGCTAGAACCTCCACAACTAGAAACTCCACAACTAGAAACTCCACAACTAGAAACTCCACAACTAGAAACTCCACAACTCAAAACTCCACAACTTGAAACTCCACAACTAGAGACTCCACAACTAGAAACTCCACAACTAGAAACTCCACAACGAGAAACTCCACAACTGGAAACTCCAAAACTTGAGACTCCGCAACTTGAAACTCCACAACTAGAAACTCCGCTATTAAAAACTCCGCAACTAGAAACTCCGCAACTGGAAACTCCGCAACTTGAAACTCCACAACTAGATACTCCACAACTGGAAACTCCACAACTAGATACTTCACAACTGGAAACTCCACAACTAGATACTCCACAACTGGAAACTCCACAACCAGAAACTCCACAACTAGAGACTCCCAACTAGAAACTCCGCAACTAGAAACTCCGCAACAGGAGACTCTATACCTAGAAACTCCACAACTAGAAACTCCACAACTACAAACTCCACAACTACCAACTCCACAAATACAAACTCGGCAACTAGAAATTTCATATCTAGAAACTCCACAACTAGAAACTGCAAAACTAGAGACTTCACAACTAGAAACTCCACAACTACAAACTCCACAACTAAAAACTCCACAACTGGAAACTCCACAACTTGAGACTCCGCAACTTGAAACTTCACAACTGGAAACTCCACAACTAGATACTCCACAACTGGAAACTCCACAACTAGACTCCACAACTTGAAACTCCACAACTAGAGACTCCAAAACTAGAAACTCCACAACTAGAAACTCCACAACTAGAAACTCTGCAACTAGGGACTCCACAACTAGAAACTCCAAAACTAGAAACTCCACAACTAGAGATTCCGCTACTGGAAACTCCACAACCAGAGACTCTGCAACTAGAAACTCCGCAGCTAGAAACTCCACAAATAGAAACTCCGACTCTAGAAACTCCGCAGCTAGAAACTACACAACTAGAAACTCCACAACTAGAAACTCCACAACTGGAAACTCCACAACTAGACACTCCACAACTAAAAACTCTTCAACTAGAAACTTCTGAACTAGAGACTCCACAACTAGAGAATCTACAACTAGAGACTTCAAACTAGAAACTCAACAACTAGAAACTCCACAACTAAAAACTCAACAAGTAAAAACTCCACAGCATGAGACTCTGCAACTTGAAACTCCACAACTAGAAACTCCGCAACTAGAAACTCCACAACTAGAAACTCCACAACTAGAAACTCCACTACTAGATACTCCACAACTGGATACTCGACAACTAGAAACTCCACATCTAGAGACTCCACAACTGGAAACTCCACAACTAGAGACTCCACAACTGGAAACTCCACAACTTGAGACTCCGCAAGTTGAAACTTCACAACTGGAAACTCCACAACTAGATACTCCACAAATGGAAACTCCACAACTAGAAACTCCACAACCAGACGCCACAACTTGAAACTCCAAAACTAGAGACTCCGCAACTAGAAACTCCACAACTAGAGACTCCGCAACTCCACAACTAGAAACTCCACAACTGGAAACTCCACAACTAGATACTCCGCAACTGGAAACTCCACAACTAGAGACTCAACAACTTGAAACTCCACAACTTGAAACTCCACAACTTGAGACTCCACAACTAGAAACTCCACAACTCAAAACTCCACAACTGGAAACTCCACAATTAGAAACTCCACAACCAGAAACTCCACAACTAGAAACTCCACAACTAAAAACTCCACAACTGGAAACTCCAGAACTAGAAACTCCACAACTAGAAACTCCACAAACAGAGACTCCGCAACTAGAAACTCCACAACCAGAGACTCTGCAACTAGAAACTCCGCAAATAGAATCTCCGCAGCTAGAAACTACACAACTAGAGACTCCACAACTAGAAACTCCACATTTAGAAACTCCACAACCAGAAACTACACAACTTGAAACCTCACAACCTTAAGTTACGCAACTAGAAATTCCACAGCTGGAAACTCCACAACAAGACACTCCACAACTATAAACTCCACAACTTGAGAAGCCGCAACTAGAAACTCCACAACTTGAAACTTCACAACTAGAAACTCCACAACTAGAAACTCTACAACTAGAGACTCCTCAACTAGAGAATTCGCAACTAGAAACTCCAAAACTAGAGACTCTGCAACTAGAAACTCCGCAGCTAGAACCTCCACAACTAGAAACTCCACAACTAGAAACTCCACAACTAGAAACTCCACAACTAGAAACTCCACAACTCAAAACTCCACAACTTGAAACTCCACAACTAGAGACTCCACAACTAGAAACTCCACAACTAGAAACTCCACAACGAGAAACTCCACAACTGGAAACTCCAAAACTTGAGACTCCGCAACTTGAAACTCCACAACTAGAAACTCCGCTATTAAAAACTCCGCAACTAGAAACTCCGCAACTGGAAACTCCGCAACTTGAAACTCCACAACTAGATACTCCACAACTGGAAACTCCACAACTAGATACTTCACAACTGGAAACTCCACAACTAGATACTCCACAACTGGAAACTCCACAACCAGAAACTCCACAACTAGAGACTCCCAACTAGAAACTCCGCAACTAGAAACTCCGCAACAGGAGACTCTATACCTAGAAACTCCACAACTAGAAACTCCACAACTACAAACTCCACAACTACCAACTCCACAAATACAAACTCGGCAACTAGAAATTTCATATCTAGAAACTCCACAACTAGAAACTGCAAAACTAGAGACTTCACAACTAGAAACTCCACAACTACAAACTCCACAACTAAAAACTCCACAACTGGAAACTCCACAACTTGAGACTCCGCAACTTGAAACTTCACAACTGGAAACTCCACAACTAGATACTCCACAACTGGAAACTCCACAACTAGACTCCACAACTTGAAACTCCACAACTAGAGACTCCAAAACTAGAAACTCCACAACTAGAAACTCCACAACTAGAAACTCTGCAACTAGGGACTCCACAACTAGAAACTCCATAACTAGAAACTCCACAACTACAAACTCTACAAATAGAGACTCGGCTACCAGAAATTTCATGTCTAGAAAGTCCACAACCAGAAAATCCACAACTGGAAACTCCACAACTAGAAACTCCAAAACTAGAAACTCCACAACTAGAGATTCCGCTACTGGAAACTCCACAACCAGAGACTCTGCAACTAGAAACTCCGCAGCTAGAAACTCCACAAATAGAAACTCCGACTCTAGAAACTCCGCAGCTAGAAACTACACAACTAGAAACTCCACAACTAGAAACTCCACAACTGGAAACTCCACAACTAGACACTCCACAACTAAAAACTCTTCAACTAGAAACTTCTGAACTAGAGACTCCACAACTAGAGAATCTACAACTAGAGACTTCAAACTAGAAACTCAACAACTAGAAACTCCACAACTAAAAACTCAACAAGTAAAAACTCCACAGCATGAGACTCTGCAACTTGAAACTCCACAACTAGAAACTCCGCAACTAGAAACTCCACAACTAGAAACTCCACAACTAGAAACTCCACTACTAGATACTCCACAACTGGATACTCGACAACTAGAAACTCCACATCTAGAGACTCCACAACTGGAAACTCCACAACTAGAGACTCCACAACTGGAAACTCCACAACTTGAGACTCCGCAAGTTGAAACTTCACAACTGGAAACTCCACAACTAGATACTCCACAACTGGAAACTCCACAACTAGAAACTCCACAACCAGACGCCACAACTTGAAACTCCAAAACTAGAGACTCCGCAACTAGAAACTCCACAACTAGAGACTCCGCAACTCCACAACTAGAAACTCCACAACTGGAAACTCCACAACTAGATACTCCACAACTGGAAACTCCACAACTAGACTCCACAACTTGAAACTCCACAACTAGAGACTCCAAAACTAGAAACTCCACAACTAGAAACTCCACAACTAGAAACTCTGCAACTAGGGACTCCACAACTAGAAACTCCATAACTAGAAACTCCACAACTACAAACTCTACAAATAGAGATTCGGCTACCAGAAATTTCATGTCTAGAAAGTCCACAACCAGAAAATCCACAACTGGAAACTCCACAACTAGAAACTCCAAAACTAGAAACTCCACAACTAGAGATTCCGCTACTGGAAACTCCACAACCAGAGACTCTGCAACTAGAAACTCCGCAGCTAGAAACTCCACAAATAGAAACTCCGACTCTAGAACCTCCACAACTAGAAACTCCACAACTCAAAACTCCACAACTGGAAACTCCAAAACTTGAGACTCCGCAACTTGAAACTCCACAACTAGAAACTCCGCTATTAAAAACTCCGCAAATAGAAACTCCGCACCTAGAAACTCCGCAACTTGAAACTCCACAACTAGATACTCCACAACTGGAAACTCCACAACCAGAAACTCCACAACTAGAGACTCCAAAACTCGAAACTCTACAACTTGAAACCTCACAACCTTAAGTTACGCAACTAGAAAATCCACAGCTAGAGATTCCGCAACTAGAAACTACACAACTAGAAACTCCACAACTCAAAACTCCACAACTAGAAACTCCAAAACTCGAAACTCCACAACTCGAAACTCCACAACTAGAAACTCCACAACTAGACACTCCACAACTAAAAACTCTTCAACTAGAAACTCCTAAACTAGAGACTCCACAACTAGAAACTCCACAACTAGAAACTCCACAACCAGAAACTCCACAACCAGAAACTCCACAACTAAAAACTCCGCAACTAGAGACTCATCAACTAGAAACTCCACAACTTGAAACTCCACAACTACAAACTCCACAAATACAGATTCGGCAACTAGAAATCCATATCTAGAAACTCCACAACTAAAAACTGCAAAACTAGAAACTCCACAACTAGAAACTTCACAACTAGAAACTCCGTAACTAGAGACTCCACAACTGGAAACTCCACAACTACAAACTCCACAACTACAAACTCCACCAATACAAACTCGGCAACTAGAAATTTCATATCTAGAAACTCCACAACTAGAAACTGCAAAACTAGAGACTTCACAACTAGAAACTCCACAACTAGAAACTCCACAACTAAAAACTCCACAACTGGAAACTCCACAACTTGAGACTACGCAACTTGAAACTTCACAACTGGAAACTCCACAACTAGATACTCCACAACTGGAAACTCCACAACTAGAAACTCCACAACTAGACTCCACAACTTGAAACTCCACAACTAGAGACTCCACAACTAGAAACTGCACAACTAGAAACTCCACAACTAGAAACTCTTCAACTAGGGACTCCACAACTAGAAACTCCATAACTAGAAACTCCACAACTACAAACTCTACAAATAGAGACTCGGCTACAAGAAATTTCATGTCTAGAAAGTCCACAACCAGAAAATCCACAACTGGAAAATCCACAACTAGAAACTCCACAACTAGAAACTCCACAACTAGAGATTCCGCTACTAGAAACTCCACAACCAGAGACTCTTCAACTAGAAACTCCGCAGCTAGAAACTCCACAAATAGAAACTCCGACTCTAGAAACTCCGTAGCTAGAAACTACACAACTAGAAACTCCACAACTAGAAACTCCACAACTTGAAACCTCACAACCTTAAGTTACGCAACTAGAAAATCCACAGCTAGAAATTCCGCAACTAGAAACTCCACAACTCGAAACTCCACAACTGGACACTCCACAACTAGACACTCCACAACTAAAAACTCTTCAACTAGAAACTCCTAAACTAGAGACTCCACAACTAGAGAATCTACAACAAGAGACTTCAAACTAGAAACTCAACAACTAGAAACTCCACAACTGAAAACTCAACAAGTAGAAACTCCACAGCATGAGACTCTGCAACTTGAAACTCCACAACTAGAAACTCCGCAACTAGAAACTCCACAACTAGAAACTCCACAACTAGAAACTCCACTACTAGATACTCCACAACTGGATACTCGACAACTAGAAACTCCACATCTAGAGACTGCACAACTGGAAACTCCACAACTAGAGACTCTGCAACTGGAAACTTCACAACTAGAGACTCCGCAGCTCCACAACTAGAAACTCCACAACTAGAAACTCCAAAACTAGAAACTCCACAACTAGAAACTTCACAACTAGAAACTCCGCAACTAGAGACTCCACCACTAGAAACTCCACAACTAGAAACTCCACAACCAGAAACTCCACAACTAGAAACTACACAACTAAAAACTCCGCAACTAGAGACTCACCAACTAGAAACTCCACAACTAGAAACTCCACAACTACAAACTCCACAAATACAGACTCGGAAACTAGAAATTCCATATCTAGAAACTCCACAACTAAAAACTGCAAAACTAGAGACTTCTCAACTAGAAACTCAACAACTGGAAACTCCACAACTAAAAACTCCACAACTGGAAACTCCACAACTTGAGACTCCGCAAGTTGAAACTTCCCAACTGGAAACTCCACAACTAGATACTCCACAACTGGAAACTCCACAACTAGAAACTCCACAACCAGACGCCACAACTTGAAACTCCACAACTAGAGACTCCGCAACTAGAAACTCCAACACTAGAGACTCCGCAACTCCACAAATAGAAACTCCACAACTAGATACTCCGCAACTGGAACCTCCACAACTAGAGACTCAACAACTTGAAACTCCACAACTAGAAACTCCGCAACTAGAGACTCACCAACTACAAACTCCACAAATACAGACTCGGCAACTAGAAATTCCATATCTAGAAACTCCACAACTAAAAACTGCAAAACTAGAGACTTCTCAACTAGAAACTCAACAACTAGAAACTCCACAACTAAAAACTCCACAACTGAAAACTCCACAACTTGAGACTCCGCAACTTGAAACTTCACACCTAGAAACTCCGCTATTAAAAACTCCGCAACTAGAAACTCCGCAACTAGAAACTCCACAACTTAAAACTCCACAACTAGATACCCCACAACTGGAAACTTTACAACTAGATACTTCACAACTGGAAACCCCACAACTAGATACTCCACAACTGGAAACTCCACAACTAGAAACTCCACAACTAGAAACTCCACAACCAGAAACTCCACAACCAGAAACTCCACAACTAGAAACTTCACAACTAGAGACTCCGCAACTAGAGACTCCACAACTAGAAACTCCACAACTATAAACTCCACAACCAGAGACTCTGCAATTCCACAACTAGAAACTCCACAACTGCAAACTCCACAAATAGATACTCCGCAACTAGAAACTCCACAACTAGAGACTCCACAACTTGAAACTCCACAACTAGAAACTCCACAACTAGAAACTCTGCAACTAGAAACTCCACAACTAGAAACTCCACAACTACGAACTCTACAAGTAAAGACTGGGCTACAAGAAATTTCATGTCTAGAAAGTCCACAACTAAAAACTCCACAACTGGAAACTCCACAACTAGAAACTCCACAACTAGAAACTCCACAACTGGAAACTCCACAACTAGACACTCCACAACTAGAAACTCCAAAACCAGAAACTCCACAACTAGAAACTCCACAACTAGAAACTTCACAACTAGAGACTCTGCAACTAAAGACTCCACAACTAGAAACTCCACAACTAGAAGCTCCACAACCAGAGACTCTGCAATTCCACAACTAGAAACTCCACAACTAAATTTTCTGCAACTAGAAACTCCGCAACTAGAAACTCCACAACCAGAGACTCTGCAACTAGAAACTCCGCAACTAGAAACTACGCAGCTAGAAACTACACAACTAGAGACTCCACAACTAGAAACTTCACAACTAGACTCCACAACTTGAAACTCCACAACTAGAGACTCCACAACCAGAAACTCCACAACTAGAAACTCCACAACTAAAAAACTCCGCAACTAGAGACTCACCAATTAGAAACTCCACAACTACAAACTCCACAACTACAAACTCCACAAATAAAGACTCGGCAACTAGAAATTCCATATCTAGAAACTCCACAACTAAAAACTGCAAAACTTGAGACTTCTCAACTAGAAACTCAACAACTAGAAACTCCACAACTAAACACTCCACAACTGGAAACTCCACAACTTGACACTCCGCAACTTGAAACTTCACAACTAGAAGCTCCGCTATTAAAAACTCCGCAACTAGAAACTCCGCAACTAGAAACTCCACAACTTAAAACTCCACAACTAGATACTCCACAACTAGAAACTTTACAACTAGATACTTCACAACTGGAAACCCCACAACTAGATACTCCACAACTGGAAACTCCACAACTAGAAACTCCACAACTAGAAACTCCACAACCAGAAACTCCACAACTAGAAACTCCACAACTAGAAACTTCACAACTAGAGACTCCGCAACTAGAGACTCCACAACTAGAAACTCCACAACTCTAAACTCCACAACCAGAGACTCTGCAATTCCACAACTAGAAACTCCACAACTGCATACTCCATAACTAGAACTCCGAAACTAGAAACTCCACAACTACAGACTCCACAACTTGAAACTCCACAACTAGAAACTCCACAACTAGAAACTCTGCAACTAGAGACTCCACAACTAGAAACTCCACAACTAGAAACTCCACAACTACAAACTCTACAAATAAAGACACGGCTACAAGAAATTTCATGTCTAGAAAGTCCACAACTAAAAACTCCACAACTGAAAACTCCACAACTAGAAACTCCACAACTAGAAACTCCACAACTCGAAACTCCACAACTGGAAACTCCACAACTAGACACTCCACAACTAGAAACTCCACAACCAGAAACTCCACAACAGAAACTCCACAACTAGAAACTTCACAATTAGAGACTCCGCAACTAGAGACTCCACAACTAGAAACTCCACAACTACAAACTCCACAACCAGAGACTCTGCAATTCCACAACTAGAAACTCCACAACTGGAAACTCCGCAACTGGAAACCCCGCAACTAGAAACTCCGCAACTAGAAGCTCCACAACTAGGAACTCCGCAACTAGAAACTCCACAACTCGAAACTCCACTACTAGATACTCCACAACTAGAAAATCCACTAGAAACTCCACAACTATAGACTCCACAGCTTGAAACTCCACACGTTTAAACTCCACAACTTAAGACTCCACAACTAGAAACTCCACAACTAGAAACTCCCAACTAGAAACTCCGCAACTAGAAACTCCGCAACAGGAGACTCTATAACTAGAAACTCCACAACTAGAAACTCCAAAACTAGAAACTCCACAACTAGAAACTTCACAACTAGAAACTCCGCAACTAGAGACTCCACAACTGGAAACTCCACAACTACAAACTCCACAACTACAAACTCCACAAATACAAACTCGGAGACTAGAAATTTCATATCTAGAAACTCCACAACTAGAAACTGCAAAACTAGAGACTTCACAACTAGAAACTCCACAACTAGAAACTCCAAAACTAAAAACTCCACAACTGGAAACTCCACATCTTGAGACTCCGCAACTTGAAACTTCACAACTGGAAACTCCACAACTAGATACTCCACAACTGGAAACTCCACAACTAGAAACTCCACAACTAGACTCCACAACTAGAGACTCCACAACTAGAAACTCCACAACTAGAAACTCCACAACTAAAAACTCCGCAACTAGAGACTCACCAACTAGAAACTCCACAACTACAAACTCCACAACTACAAACTCCACAAATACAGACTCGGCAACTAGAAATTCCATATCTAGAAACTCCACAACTAAAAACTGCAAAACTAGAGACTTCTCAACTAGAAACTCAACAACTAGAAACTCCACAACTAAAAACTCCACAACTGAAAACTCCACAACTTGAGACTCCGCAACTTGAAACTTCACAACTAGAAGCTCCGCTATTAAAAACTCCGCAACTAGAAACTCCGCAACTAGAAACTCCACAACTTAAAACTCCACAACTAGATACTCCACAACTAGAAACTTTACAACTAGATACTTCACAACTGGAAACCCCACAACTAGATACTCCACAACTGGAAACTCCACAACTAGAAACTCCACAACCAGAAACTCCACAACTAGAAACTCCACAACTAGAAACTTCACAACTAGAGACTCCGCAACTAGAGACTCCATAACTAGAAACTCCACAACTCTAAACTCCACAACCAGAGACTCTGCAATTCCAAAACTAGAAACTCCACAACTGCAAACTCCATAACTAGATGATGGATGGTAGCGCAGACAACGAACACGGACAAGAGAAGGCACATAGACACAACACAGCGCTAACTTTCAACAACAGTTTATTACACGCAGATCTCCGTGGTGTATGCGATCCACCACGCCAACGTCGCACGTGCGTAGCTCTAAAAACCATCAAATATAACCAACGCGCGTGTTCCAATACTTTACAATTTTATATTTTTCAATCTTTTTTTACTTTTTCTTTCTTCCTTTTATCCCATGTTACCACAAACCCTATCGCGAATACATGTAATCAAGTTCCTTATCTGTCAACACCACTGATGGGCTGCTCACACACGTGTCACCTAGCTCTGCAATTCTGCCGGCCTCCAATACCAACCGCGTCATCTCGTGCCTACTTCTATTGATTATAACCGTTTCCTTGAATTTCGGTGTGCACTTACATCTCTGGCAATGAAGGGAAAGAAAACCATCAGGAACAACACTATTTACTTTGTTATTGTGCTCGCGCAAGCGATCGTTTATGCATCTACTGGTCTGACCGATATAACACTTTCCACAAGTAAGTGGAATGAGGTATACAACACACATGATGCACTCCACAAATAGGTTTCTATGTTTCTTTTGGCATACATTTGATTTTCCCTTGTCTGGTCTTGTGCTTCTGCAAAGACTCACCAACTTATTGGGTGCCGAGAAAACTACGTTAGTGCCACATTTTTCCGCAATCTTTTTTATCCTGTGAGAAACCTTATGCATGTATGGAATTACGGCAAAACTTTCCTTTCTTGAGCTCACCCTATCCATCCCTTCACATCTTTTCTCCAGCACTTTTCTGTGCAATCCTTCAGCAACGGACACGACGAGGCTCTTGGGGTACCCGGCATTGCTTAGCCTCGAGACCTGTTGTCTGAAGCTTTCATTCATGAGGCACCGGCAGGACTTCTTTAGTGCCTCACTCAAGCACATCTTCGCAATGCCTCGTTTTACCAGTTTAGTATGCGCTGAGTGAAACTGTAGTAAAGGCTTACTTGCTCTGGGCTCGTAACACCAGCATGTCTTTTCATCTGAGAATTGAAAGTTAATGTCAAGAAATCTGAGCCTTCCGTCACATGGCATTTCAAAAGTCACTTCAAGTGGGTTAAGCCCCTCACGAAAAACGCTACACACGCTATTACATTGAGTAGCAAAATCTGCAGTTCTGTCATTGATAAACACTAAAAAGTCATCGACGTACCTAAATACGTGCACAACATTGTATTCATTTAGGCGTCCTGATAGCCTCCTGTCCATTTCAGCCAAAAACAAATTACTTAAAACTGGTGCTAAGCACGAGCCAATGCATACTCCTTGTTTTTGCAGATACAGGGTACCATTGTTTTCAATAAACGTTGACGACAAGTAAAACCTAAGTAATTCTAAGAAATTGTCGACGGACGTACCTGCTTGTGAGCTAAATCTAACGGCACCGTACTCATCGATGCATTCGCCAACACTTGTTAATACTGCTGATTGTGGCAGAGAATAGTACAGATCTTTTATGTCAGCCGAAAACGCTTTTAACCCTATGTTTTTTCGTTCCCTGACGAAACTTATCACCTGTTCCGAATTTTTTGTCAGGAAGGGGTCATTTATGTCAAGCAAGTTTAATGTTCTTTGCAGATACACAGCTACAGCTTTTTGCCACGTGTCCTTCTCCGACACTATCACTCTGAACGGTACTCCTTCCTTATGCGTTTTAGCACTAAAGAACACATCCAGACTGTCATTTTTACTTTTTCTGATACCGCTAAGCACACCTTCTAGATTCATCCTCTTACAAAGTTCTATTGCTTTTCCCCTCACTTTTTCAATCGAAATACTTTTCTTTTCGCTGAACACTGCCGTAATAGCACTTTTAGCCTTTTCTTTAAATTCATCATGCGAGAAAACCGCAAACCCTCCTTCTTTATCGACTGGAAGTACACTCAGAGCATGCTGTGTCAAGTAAGTTTCCACGCGTTTGAGAGGCAAACTGCGGCATGGAGGCCTACACAATTTTAAAGCGTCCACACCTTCGTTGATGATCCTGGTGGCTTGATCCTCGGGAACCCGCTTCGACACTTGACGTACAATTGATACGAGTTCCGGCTTGTTCTTTTGAGGTTGCACGGCAAACTTTGGCCCAAGTCCCAATACTTCTAGTACAAAGTCCGGTAGGCAGATGCCTTCTGCCACATGAACGTTGGAGGTTGCACTCACGCGCACTTTGTCCACCAAATCACGTAACAGTCGTAATTGAAGCTTCCAGTGGAATTCTATCATTTGGTCTGCCAGACGTAGATGCTTTCGAAAGTGAATCTCCGCTGCATATGACTCGTAAGTTCGATGCATCTGCGCCCGTAGGTAGGCTCTGAAAAGGCGTACCTGTCGAAGCCATTCTGAGCGCTGAATTTTCATGATCCTCGTTCTGTGCCCATCTGAAGGGGTACACCCTCCGAAGAGCGCTCGAACATCCTCTGGTAGAATCTTGTTCCTTATGGAAAAACTGAGCGTTCTTGCCTTGCACACGGCGTTGACGATGAGGGCTACAACACCCGAAGGATCTCGCAGTACATGAACGAAAGAGCCCGTTGAACGAGAAATGAAGTCAATGAGGGTGGCGATTTGGGCTTGTTGGTATGGTTGCATGATGATGGATGGTAGCGCAGACAACGAACACGGACAAGAGAAGGCACATAGACACAACACAGCGCTAACTTTCAACAACAGTTTATTACACGCAGATCTCCGTGGTGTATGCGATCCACCACGCCAAAAGTATGCCAAATGTATGCCAAAAGAAACATAGAAACCTATTTGTGGAGTGCATCATGTGTGTTGTATACCTCATTCCACTTACTTGTGGAAAGTGTTATATCGGTCAGACCAGTAGATGCATAAACGATCGCTTGCGCGAGCACAATAACAAAGTAAATAGTGTTGTTCCTGATGGTTTTCTTTCCCTTCATTGCCAGAGATGTAAGTGCACACCGAAATTCAAGGAAACGGTTATAATCAATAGAAGTAGGCACGAGATGACGCGGTTGGTATTGGAGGCCGGCAGAATTGCAGAGCTAGGTGACACGTGTGTGAGCAGCCCATCAGTGGTGTTGACAGATAAGGAACTTGATTACATGTATTCGCGATAGGGTTTGTGGTAACATGGGATAAAAGGAAGAAAGAAAAAGTAAAAAAAGATTGAAAAATATAAAATTGTAAAGTATTGGAACACGCGCGTTGGTTATATTTGATGGTTTTTAGAGCTACGCACGTGCGACGTTGGCGTGGTGGATCGCATACACCACGGAGATCTGCGTGTAATAAACTGTTGTTGAAAGTTAGCGCTGTGTTGTGTCTATGTGCCTTCTCTTGTCCGTGTTCGTTGTCTGCGCTACCATCCATCATCATGCAACCATACCAACAAGCCCAAATCGCCACCCTCATTGACTCCATAACTAGAACTCCGAAACTAGAAACTCCACAACTACAGACTCCACAACTTGAAACTCCACAACTAGAAACTCCACAACTAGAAACTCTGCAACTAGAGACTCCACAACTAGAAACTCCACAACTACAAACTCCACAACTACAAACTCTACAAATAAAGACACGGCTACAAGAAATTTCATGTCTAGAAAGTCCACAACTAAAAACTCCACAACTGAAAACTCCACAACTAGAAACTCCACAACTAGAAACTCCACAACTAGAAACTCCACAACTCGAAACTCCACAACTGGAAACTCCACAACTAGACACTCCACAACTAGAAACTCCACAACCAGAAACTCCACAACTAGAAACTCCACAACTGGAAACTCCGCAACTAGAAACTCCACAACTAGAAACTCCGCAACTAGAAACTCCACAACTAGAAAATCCGCAACTAGAAACTCCACAACTAGAAACTCCACAACTCGAAACTCCACTACTAGATACTCCACAACTAGAAAATCCACTAGAAACTCCACAACTATAGACTCCACAGCTTGAAACTCCACACGTTTAAACTCCACAACTTACGACTCCACAACTAAAAACTCCACAACTAGAAACTCCCAACTAGAAACTCCGCAACTAGAAACTCCGCAACAGGAGACTCTATAACTAGAAACTCCACAACTAGAAACTCCAAAACTAGAAACTCCACAACTAGAAATTTCACAACTAGAAACTCCGCAACTAGAGACTCCACAACTGGAAACTCCACAACTACAAACTCCACAACTACAAACTCCACAAATACAAACTCGGCAACTAGAAATTTCATATCTAGAAACTCCACAACTAGAAACTGCAAAACTAGAGACTTCACAACAAGAAACTCCACAACTACAAACTCCACAACTAAAAACTCCACAACTGGAAACTCCACAACTTGAGACTCCGCAACTTGAAACTTCACAACTGGAAACTCCACAACTAGATACTCCACAACTGGAAACTCCACAACTAGAAACTCCACAACTAGACTCCACAACTTGAAACTCCACAACTAGAGACTCCACAACTAGAAACTCCACAACTAGAAACTCCACAACTAGAAACTCTGCAACTAGGGACTCCACAACTAGAAACTCCATAACTAGAAACTCCACAACTACAAACTCTACAAATAGAGACTCGGCTACAAGAAATTTCATGTCTAGAAAGTCCAAAACCAGAAAATTCACAACTGGAAACTCCACAACTAGAGATTCCGCTACTGGAAACTCCACAACCAGAGACTCTGCAACTAGAAACTCCGCAGCTAGAAACTCCACAAATAGAAACTCCGACTCTAGAAACTCCGCAGCTAGAAACTACACAACTAGAAACTCCACAACTAGAAACTCCACAACTTGAAACCTCACAACCTTAAGTTACGCAACTAGAAAATCCACAGCTAGAAATTCCGCAACTAGAAACTCCACAACTCGAAACTCCACAACTGGAAACTCCACAACTAGACACTCCACAACTAAAAACTCTTCAACTAGAAACTCCTGAACTAGAGACTCCACAACTAGAGAATCTACAACTAGAGACTTCAAACTAGAAACTCAACAACTAGAAACTCCACAACTAAAAACTCAACAAGTAAAAACTCCACAGCATGAGACTCTGCAACTTGAAACTCCACAACTAGAAACTCCGCAACTAGAAACTCCACAACTACAAACTCCACAACTAGAAACTCCACTACTAGATACTCCACAACTGGATACTCGACAACTAGAAACTCCACATCTAGAGACTCCACAACTGGAAACTCCACAACTAGAGACTCCACAACTGGAAACTCCACAACTTGAGACTCCGCAAGTTGAAACTTCACAACTGGAAACTCCACAACTAGATACTCCACAACTGGAAACTCCACAACTAGAAACTCCACAACCAGACGCCACAACTTGAAACTACAAAACTAGAGACTCCGCAACTAGAAACTCCACAACTAGAGACTCCACAACTCCACAACTAGAAACTCCACAACTGGAAACTCCACAACTAGATACTCCGCAACTGGAAACTCCACAACTAGAGACTCAACAACTTGAAACTCCACAACTTGAAACTCCACAACTTGAGACTCCACAACTAGAATCTCCACAACTCAAAACTCCACAACTGGAAACTCCACAATTAGAAACTCCACAACCAGAAACTCCACAACTAGAAACTCCACAACTGGAAACTCCACAATTAGAAACTCCACAACCAGAAACTCCACAACTAGAAACTCCACAACTAGAAACTCCACAAATAGAGACTCCGCAACTAGAAACTCCACAACCAGAGACTCTGCAACTAGAAACTCCGCAAATAGAAACTCCGCAGCTAGAAACTACACAACTAGAGACTCCACAACTAGAAACTCCACATTTAGAAACTCCACAACTAGAAACTACACAACTTGAAACCTCACAACCTTAAGTTACGCAACTAGAAAATCCACAGCTAGAGATTACGCAACTAGAAACTCTACAACTAGAAACTCCACAACTCAAAACTCCACAACTAGAGAATCTACAACTAGAGACTTCAAACTAGAAACTCAACAACTAGAAACTTCAAAACTCGAAACTCTACTAGAAACTACACAACTGGAAACTCCACAACTAGACACCCCACAACAAGAAACTCCGCAACTAGAGACTGCAACAATGGAACTCCGCAACTAGAAACTCCGCAACAAGAAATTCCACAGCTGGAAACTCCACAACTGGACACTCCGCAACTATAAACTCCACAACTTGAGACGCCGCAACTAGAAACTCCACAACTTGAAACTTCACAACTAGAAACTCCACAACTAGAAACTCTACAACTAGAGACTCCTCAACTAGAGAATTCGCAACTAGAAACTCCAAAACTAGAGACTCTGCAACTAGAAACTCCGCAGCTAGAACCTCCCCAACTAGAAACTCCACAACTAGAAACTCCACAACTAGAAACTCCACAACTCGAAACTCCACAACTCAAAACTCCACAACTTGAAACTCCACAACTAGAGACTCCACAACTAGAAACTCCACAACTAGAAACTCCACAACGAGAAACCCCACAACTGGAAACTCCAAAACTTGAGACTCCGCAACTTGAAACTCCACAACTAGAAACTCCGCTATTAAAAACTCCGCAACTAGAAACTCCGCAACTAGAAACTCCGCAACTTGAAACTCCACAACTAGATACTCCACAACTGGAAACTCCACAACTAGATACTTCACAACTGGAAACTTCACAACTAGATACTCCACAACTGGAAACTCCACAACCAGAAACTCCACAACTAGAGACTCCAAAACTCGAAACTCCACAACTTGAAACCTCACAACCTTAAGTTACGCAACTAGAAAATCCACAGCTAGAGATTCCGCAACTAGAAACTACACAACTAGCAACTCCACAACTCAAAACTCCACAACTAGAAACTCCAAAACTCGAAACTCCACAACTAGAAACTCCACAACTAGAAACTCCACAACTAGACACTCCACAACTAAAAACTCTTCAACTAGAAACTCCTAAACTAGAGACTCCACAACCAGAAACTCCACAACTAGAAACTCCACAACTGGAAACTCCGCAACTAGAAACTCCACAACTAGAAACTCCGCAACTAGAAACTCCACAACTAGAAACTCCGCAACTAGAAACTCCACAACTAGAAACTCCACAACTCGAAACTCCACTACTAGATACTCCACAACTAATAAATCCACTAGAAACTCCACAACTATAGACTCCACAGCTTGAAACTCCACACGTTTAAACTCCACAACTTAAGACTCCACAACTAAAAACTCCACAACTAGAAACTCCCAACTAGAAACTCCGCAACTAGAAACTCCGCAACAGGAGACTCTATAACTAGAAACTCCACAACTAGAAACTCCAAAACTAGAAACTCCACTACTAGAAATTTCACAACTAGAAACTCCGCAACTAGAGACTCCACAACTGGAAACTCCACAACTACAAACTCCACAACTACAAACTCCACAAATACAAACTCGGCAACTAGAAATTTCATATCTAGAAACTCCACAACTAGAAACTGCAAAACTAGAGACTTCACAACTTGAAACTCCACAACTACTAACTCCACAACTAAAAACTCCACAACTGGAAACTCCACAACTTGAGACTCCGCAACTTGAAACTTCACAACTGGAAACTCCACAACTAGATACTCCACAACTGGAAACTCCACAACTAGAAACTCCACAACTAGACTCCACAACTTGAAACTCCACAACTAGAGACTCCACAACTAGAAACTCCACAACTAGAAACTCCACAACTAGAAACTCTGCAACTAGGGACTCCACAACTAGAAACTCCATAACTAGAAACTCCACAACTACAAACTCTACAAATAGAGACTCGGCTACAAGAAATTTCATGTCTAGAAAGTCCACAACCAGAAAATCCACAACTGGAAACTCCACAACTAGAAACTCCACAACTAGAAACTTCACAACTAGAGATTCCACTACTGGAAACTCCACAACCAGAGACTCTGCAACTAGAAACTCCGCAGCTAGAAACTCCACAAATAGAAACTGCGACTCTAGAAACTCCGCAGCTAGAAACTACACAACTAGAAACTCCACAACTAGAAACTCCACAACTTGAAACCTCACAACCTTAAGTTACGCAACTAGAAAATTCACAGCTAGAAATTCCGCAACTAGAAACTCCACAACTCGAAACTCCACAACTGGAAACTCCACAACTAGACACTCCACAACTAAAAACTCTTCAACTAGAAACTCCTGAACTAGAGACTCCACAACTAGAGAATCTACAACTACAGACTTCAAACTAGAAACTCAACATTTAGAAACTCCACATCTAAAAACTCAAGAAGTAAAAACTCCACAGCATGAGACTCTGCAACTTGAAACTCCACAACTAGAAACTCCGCAACTAGAAACTCCACAACTAGAAACTCCACAACTAGAAACTCCACTACTAGATACTCCACAACTGGATACTCGACAACTAGAAACTCCACATCTAGAGACTCCACAACTGGAAACTCCACAACTAGAGACTCCACAACTGGAAACTCCACAACTTGAGACTCCGCAAGTTGAAACTTCACAACTGGAAACTCCACAACTAGATACTCCACAACTGGAAACTCCACAACTAGAAACTCCACAACCAGACGCCACAACTTGAAACTGCAAAACTAGAGACTCCGCAACTAGAAACTCCACAACTAGAGACTCCGCAACTCCACAACTAGAAACTCCACAACTGGAAACTCCACAACTAGATACTCCGCAACTGGAAACTCCACAACTAGAGACTCAACAACTTGAAACTCCACAACTTTAAACTCCACAACTTGAGACTCCACAACTAGAAACTCCACAACTCAAAACTCCACAACTGGAAACTCCACAATTAGAAACTCCACAACCAGAAACTCCACAACTAGAAACTCCACAACTAAAAACTCTACAACTGGAAACTCCACAACTAGAAACTCCACAACTAGAAACTCCACAAATAGAGACTCCGCAACTAGAAACTCCACAACCAGAGACTCTGCAACTAGAAACTCCGCAAATAGAAACTTCGCAGCTAGAAACTACACAACTAGAGACTCCACAACTAGAAACTCCACATTTAGAAACTCCACAACTAGAAACTACACAACTTGAAACCTCACAACCTTAAGTTGCGCAACTAGAAAATCCACAGCTAGAGATTCCGCAACTAGAAACTCTACAACTAGAAACTCCACAACTCAAAACTCCACAACTAGAAACTCCAAAACTCGAAACTCCACAACTCGAAACTCCACAACTAGAAACTCCACAACTAGACACTCCACAACTAAAAACTCTTCAACTAGAAACTCCTAAACTAGAGACTCCACAACTAGAAACTCCACAACCAGAAACTCCACATTCAGAAACTCCACAACCAGAAACTCCACAACTAAAAACTCCGCAACTAGAGACTCACCAACTAGAAACTCCACAACTTGAAACTCCACAAGTACAAACTCCACAAATACAGATTCGGCAACTAGAAATTCCATATCTAGAAACTCCACAACTAAAAACTGCAAAACTAGAAACTCCACAACTAGAAACTTCACAACTAGAAACTCCGCAACTAGAGACTCCACAACTGGAAACTCCACAACTACAAACTCCACAACTACAAACTCCACAAATACAAACTCGGCAACTAGAAATTTCATATCTAGAAACTCCACAACTAGAAACTGCAAAACTAGAGACTTCACAACTAGAAACTCCACAACTAGAAACTCCACAACTAAAAACTCCACAACTGGAAACTCCACAACTTGAGACTACGCAACTTGAAACTTCACAACTGGAAACTCCACAACTAGATACTCCACAACTGGAAACTCCGCAACTAGAAACTCCGCAACTAGAAACTCCGCAACTTGAAACTCCACAACTAGATACTCCACAACTGGAAACTCCACAACTAGATACTTCACAACTGGAAACTCCACAACTAGATACTCCACAACTGGAAACTCCACAACCAGAAACTCCACAACTAGAGACTCCAAAACTCGAAACTCCACAACTTGAAACCTCACAACCTTAAGTTACGCAACTAGAAAATCCACAGCTAGAGATTCCGCAACTAGAAACTCCACAACTAGAAACTCCAAAACTCGAAACTCCACAACTCGAAACTCCACAACTAGAAACTCCACAACTAGACACTCCACAACTAAAAACTCTTCAACTAGAAACTCCTAAACTAGAGACTCCACAACTAGAAACTCCACAACCAGAAACTCCACAACTAAAAACTGCAAAACTAGAAACTCCACAACTAGAAACTTCACAACTAGAAACTCCGCAACTAGAGACTCCACAACTGGAAACTCCACAACTACAAACTCCACAACTACAAACTCCACAAATACAAACTCGGCAACTAGAAATTTCATATCTAGAAACTCCACAACTAGAAACTGCAAAACTAGAGACTTCACAACTAGAAACTCCACAACTAGAAACTCCACAACTAAAAACTCCACAACTTGAAACTCCACAACTAGAGACTCCACAACTAGAAACTCCACAACTAGAAACTCTGCAACTAGGGACTCCACAACTAGAAACTCCATAACTAGAAACTCCACAACTACAAACTCTACAAATAGAGAGTCGGCTACAAGAAATTTCATGTCTAGAAAGTCCACAACCAGAAAATCCACAACTGGAAACTCCACAACTAGAAACTCCACAACTAGAAACTCCACAACTAGAGATTCCGCTACTAGAAACTCCACAACCAGAGACTCTGCAACTAGAAACTCCGCAGCTAGAAACTCCACAAATAGAAACTCTGACTCTAGAAACTCCGCAGCTAGAAACTACACAACTAGAAACTCCACAACTAGAAACTCCACAACTTGAAACCTCACAACCTTAAGTTACGCAACTAGAAAATCCACAGCTAGAAATTCCGCAACTAGAAACTCCACAACTCGAAACTCCACAACTGGAAACTCCACAACTAGACACTCCACAACTAAAAACTCTTCAACTAGAAACTCCTAAACTAGAGACTCCACAACTAGAGAATCTGCAACTAGAGACTTCAAACTAGAAACTCAACAACTAGAAACTCCACAACTGAAAACTCAACAAGTAGAAACTCCACAGCATGAGACTCTGCAACTTGAAACTCCACAACTAGAAACTCCGCAACTAGAAACTCCACAACTAGAAACTCCACAACTAGAAACTCCACTACTAGATACTCCCCAACTGGATACTCGACAACTAGAAACTCCACATCTAGAGACTCCACAACTGGAAACTCCACAACTAGAGACTCTGCAACTGGAAACTTCACAACTAGAGACTCCGCAGCTCCACAACTAGAAACTCCACAACTAGAAACTCCAAAACTAGAAACTCCACAACTAGAAACTTCACAACTAGAAACTCCGCAACTAGAGACTCCACCACTAGAAACTCCACAACTAGGAACTCCACAACCAGAAACTCCACAACTAGAAACTACACAACTAAAAACTCCGCAACTAGAGACTCACCAACTAGAAACTCCACAACTAGAAACTCCACAACTACAAACTCCACAAATACAGACTCGGAAACTAGAAATTCCATATCTAGAAACTCCACAACTAAAAACTGCAAAACTACAGACTTCTCAACTAGAAACTCAACAACTGGAAACTCCACAACTAAAAACTCCACAACTGGAAACTCCACAACTTGAGACTCCGCAAGTTGAAACTTCCCAACTGGAAACTCCACAACTAGATACTCCACAACTGGAAACTCCACAACTAGAAACTCCACAACCACACGCCACAACTTGAAACTCCACAACTAGAGACTCTGCAACTAGAAACTCCAACACTAGAGACTCCGCAACTCCACAACTAGAAACTCCACAACTGGAAACTCCACAACTAGATACTCCGCAACTGGAACCTCCACAACTAGAGACTCAACAACTTGAAACTCCACAACTCTAAACTCCACAACTTGAGACTCCACAACTAGAAACTCCACAACTCAAAACTCCACAACAGGAAACTCCACAATTAGAAACTCCACAACCAGAAACTCCACAACTAGAAACTCCACAACTAAAAACTCCACAACTGGAAACTCCACAACTAGAAACTCCACAACTAGAAACTCAACAACTAGAGACTCCGCAACTAGAAACTCCACAACCAGAGACTCTGCAACTAGAAACTCCGCAAATAGAAACTCCGCAGCTAGAAACTACACAACTAGAGACTCCACAACTAGAAACTCCACATTTAGAAACTCCACAACTAGAAACTACACAACTTGAAACCTCACAACCTTAAGTTACGCAACTACAAAATCCACAGCTAGAGATTCCGCAACTAGAAACTCTACAACTAGAAACTCCACAACTCAAAACTCCACAACTAGAGAATCTACAACTAGAGACTTCAAACTAGAAACTCAACAACTAGAAACTTCAAAACTCGAAACTCTACTATAAACTACACAACTGGAAACTCCACAACTAGACACCCCACAAAAAGAAACTCCGCAACTAGAGACTCTGCAACAATAGAACTCCGCAACTAGACACTTCGCAACAAGAAATTCCACAGCTGGAAACTCCACAACTAGACACTCCGCAACTAGAAACTCCACAACTTGAGACGCCGCAACTAGAAACTCCACAACTTGAAACTTCACAACTAGAAACTCCACAACTAGAAACTCTACAACTAGAGACTCCTCAACTAGACACTCCGCAACTAGAAACTCCACAACTTGAGACGCCGCAACTAGAAACTCTACAACTTGAAACTTCACAACTAGAAACTCCACAACTAGAAACTCTACAACTAGAGACTCCTCAACTAGAGAATTCGCAACTAGAAACTCCAAAACTAGAGACTCTGCAACTAGAAACTCCGCAGCTAGAACCTCCACAACTAGAAACTCCACAACTAGAAACTCCACAACTAGAAACTCCACAACTCGAAACTCCACAACTCAAAACTCCACAACTTGAAACTCAACAACTAGAGACTCAACAACTACAAACTCCACAACTAGAAACTCCACAACTAGAAACTCCACAACTGAAAACTCCAAAACTTGAGACTCCGCAACTTGAAACTCCACTACTAGAAACTCCGCTATTAAAAACTCCGCGACTAGAAACTCCGCAACTAGAAACTCCGCAACTTGAAACTCCACAACTAGATACTCCACAACTGGAAACTCCACAACTAGATACTTCACAACTGGAAACTCCACAACTAGGTACTCCACAACTGGAAACTCCACAACCAGAAACTCCACAACTAGACACTCCAAAACTCGAAACTCCACAACTAGAAACTCCACAACTAGAAAATTCACAACCAGAGACTCTGCAATTCCACAACTAGAAACTCCACAACTGGAAACTCCACAACTAGATACTCCGCAACTAGAAACTCCACAACTAGAGACTCCACAACTTGAAACTCCACAAATAGAGCTCCACAACTAGAAACTCTGCCACTAGAGACTCCAGACCTAGAACCTCCACAACTACAAACTCTACAAATAGAGACTCTGCTACAAGAAATTTCATGTCTAGAAAGTCCACAACCAGAAACTCTACAACTGGAAACTCCACAACTAGAAACTCCACAACTAGAAACTCCACAACTAGAGATTCCGCAACTAGAAACTCCACAACCAGAGACTCTGCAACTAGAAACTCCGCAGCTAGAAACTCCACAAATAGAAACTCCGCAACTTGAAACTCCACAACTAGATACTCCACAACTGGAAACTCCACAACTAGATACTTCACAACTGGAAACTCCACAACTAGATACTCCACAACTGGAAACTCCACAACCAGAAACTCCACAAGTAGAGACTCCAAAACTCGAAACTCCACAACTAGAAACTCCACAACTAATAACTCAACATGTAGAAACTCCACAGCATGAGACTCCGCAACTTGAAACTCCACAACTAGAAACTCCGCAACTAGAAACTCTACAACTAGGAACTCCACAACTAGAAACTCCACAACAAGAAACTCCACAACTCGAAACTCCACTACTAGATACTCCGCAACTGGATACTCGACAACTAGAAACTCCACATCTAGAGACTCCACAACTGGAAACTCGAACACTAGAGACTCTGCAACTAGAAACTTCACAACTAGAGACTCCGCAACTCCACAACTAGAAACTCCACAACTGAAAAATCCACAACTAGATACTCCACAACTAGAAAATCCACAACTTGAAACTCCACAACTATAGACTCAACAACTTGAAACTCCACAAGTTTAAACTCCACAACTTAAGACTCCACAACTAGAAACTTCACAACTAGAAACTCCACAACTAGAAACTCCGCAACTTGAAACTCCGCAATAGGAGACTCTACAACTAGAATCTCCACAACTAGAAACTCCAAAACTAGAAACTCCACAACTAGAAACTTCACAACTAGAAACTCCGCAACTAGAGACTCCACCACTAGAAACTCCACAACTAAAAACTCCGCAACCAGAAACTCCACAACTAAAAACTCCACAACTAGAAACTCCGCAACTAGAGACTCACCAACTACAAACTCCACAAATACAGACTCGGCAACTAGAAATTCCATATCTAGAAAATCCACAACTAAAAACTGCAAAACTAGAGACTTCTCAACTAGGAACTCAACAACTAGAAACTCCACAACTAAAAACTCCACAACTGAAAACTCCACAACTTGAGACTCCGCAACTTGAAACTTCACACCTAGAAACTCCGCTATTAAAAACTCCGCAACTAGAAACTCCGCAACTAGAAATTCCACAACTTAAAACTCCACAACTAGATACTCCACAACTGGAAACTTTACAACTAGATACTTCACAACTGGAAACCCCACAACTAGATACTCCACAGCTGGAAACTCCACAACTAGAAACTCCACAACTAGAAACTCCACAACCAGAAACTCCACAACCAGAAACTCCACAACTAGAAACTTCACAACTAGAGACTCCGCAACTAGAGACTCCACAACTAGAAACTCCACAACTATAAACTCCACAACCAGAGACTCTGCAATTCCACAACTAGAAACTCCACAACTGCAAACTCCACAAATAGATACTCCGCAACTAGAAACTCCACAACTAGAGACTACACAATTTGAAACTCCACAACTAGAAACTCCACAACTAGAAACTCTGCCACTAGAGACTCCACAACTAGAAACTCCACAACTACGAACTCTACAAGTAAAGACTCGGCTACAAGAAATTTCATGTCTAGAAAGTCCACAACTAAAAACTCCACAACTGGAAACTCCACAACTAGAAACTCCACAACTAGAAACTCCACAACTGGAAACTCCACAACTGGACACTCCACAACTAGAAACTCCAAAACCAGAAACTCCACAACTAGAAACTCCACAACTAGAAGCTTCACAACTAGAGACTCTGCAACTAAAGACTCCACAACTAGAAACTCCACAACTAGAAACTCCACAACCAGAGACTCTGCAATTCCACAACTAGAAACTCCACAACTAAATTTTCTGCAACTAGAAACTCCGCAACTAGAAACTCCACAACCAGAGACTCTGCAACTAGAAACTCCACAACTAGAAACTACGCAGCTAGAAACTACACAACTAGAGACTCCACAACTAGAAACTTCACAACTAGAAACTCCGCAACTAGAGACTCCACCACTAGAAACTCCACAACTAGAAACTCCACAACCAGAAACTCCACAACTAGAAACTCCACAACTAAAAACTCCGCAACTAGAGACTCACCAACTAGAAACTCCACAACTGGAAACTCCACAACTACAAACTCCACAAATAAAGACTCGGCAACTAGAAATTCCATATCTAGAAACTCCACAACTAAAAACTGCAAAACTAGAGTCTTCTCAACTAGAAACTCAACAACTAGAAACTCCACAACTAAACACTCCACAACTGGAAACTCCACAACTTGAGACTCCGCAACTTGAAACTTCACAACTGGAAACTCAACAACTAGATACTCCACAACTGGAAACTCCACAACTAGAAACTCCACAACTAGACGCCAACCCTTGAAACTCCACAACTAGAGACTCCACAACTAGAAACTGCACAACTAGAAACTCCGCAATTCCACAACTAGAAACTCCACAACTGGAAACTCCACAACTAGATACTCCGCAACTGGAAACTCCACAACTAGAGACTCGACAACTTGAAACTCCACAACTTTAAACTCCACAACTTGAGACTCCACAACTAGAAACTCCACCACTCAAAACTCCACAACTGGAAACTCCACAATTAGAAACTCCACAACCAGAAACTCCACAACTAGAAACTCCACAACTAAAAACTCCACAACTGGAAACTCCACAACTAGACACTCCACAACTAGAAACTCCACAACTAGAGACTCCGCAACTAGAAACTCCACAACCAGAGACTCTGCAACTAGAAACTCCGCAACTAGAAACTGCGCAGCTAGAAACTCCACAACTCAAAACTCCACAACTAGAAACTCCAAAACTCGAAACTCCACAACTAGAAACTCCACAACTGGAAACTCCACAACTAGACAGTCCACAACTAAAAACTCTTCAACTAGAAACTCCTAAACTAAAGACTCCACAACAAGAGAATCTACAACTAGAGACTTCAAACTAGAAACTCAACAACTAGAAACTTCAAAACTCGAAACTCTACTAGAATCTACACAACTATACACTCCACAACTAGACACTCCACAACTAGAAACTCCGCAACTAGAGACTGCAACTATAGAACTCCGCAACTAAAAACTCCGCAACAAGAAATTCCACAGCTAGAAACAGCACAACTAGACACTCCGCAACTAGAAACTCCACAACTTGAGACGCCGCAACTAGAAACTCTACAACTTGAAACTTCACAACTAGAAACTCCACAACTAGAAACTCTACAACTAGAGACTCCTCAACTAGAGAATTCGCAACTAGAAACTCCAAAACTAGAGACTCTGCAACTAGAAACTCCGCAGCTAGAACCTCCACAACTAGAAACTCCACAACTAGAAACTCCACAACTAGAAACTCCACAACTCGAAACTCCACAACTCAACACTCCACAACTTGAAACTCAACAACTAGAGACTCAACAACTACAAACTCCACAACTAGAAACTCCACAACTAGAAACTCCACAACTGGAAACTCCAAAACTTGAGACTCCGCAACTTGAAACTCCACAACTAGAAACTCCACTATTAAAAACTCCGCAACTAGAAACTCCGCAACTAGAAACTCCGCAACTTGAAACTCCACAACTAGATACTCCACAACTGGAAACTCCACAACTAGATACTTCACAACTGGAAACTCCACAACTAGATACTCCACAACTGGAAACTCCACAACCAGAAACTCCACAACTAGAGACTCTAAAACTCGAAACTCCACAACTAGAAACTCCACAACTAGAAAATCCACAACCAGAGACTCTGCAATTCCACAACTAGAAACTCCACAACTGGAAACTCCACAACTAGATACTCCGCAACTAGAAACTCCACAACTAGAGACTCCACAACTTGAAACTCCACAACTAGAAACTCCACAACTAGAAACTCTGCAACTAGAGACTCCAGAACTAGAACCTCCACAACTACAAACTCTACAAATAGAGACTCTGCTACAAGAAATTTCATGTCTAGAAAGTCCACAACCAGAAACTCTACAACTGGAAACTCCACAACTAGAAACTCCACAACTAGAAACTCCCCAACTAGAGATTCCGCAACTAGAAACTCCACAACCAGAGACTCTGCAACTAGAAACTCCGCAGCTAGAAACTCCACAAATAGAAACTCCGCAACTTAAAACTCCACAACTAGATACTCCACAACTGGAAACTCCACAACTAGATACTTCACAACTGGAAACTCCACAACTAGATACTCCACAACTGGAAACTCCACAACCAGAAACTCCACAACTAGAGACTCCAAAACTCGAAACTCCACAACTAGAAACTCCACAACTAATAACTCAACAAGTAGAAACTCCACAGCATGAGACTCCGCAACTTGAAACTCCACAACTAGAAACTCCGCAACTAGAAACTCTACAACTAGGAACTCCGCAACTAGAAACTCCACAACAAGAAACTACACAACTCGAAACTCCACTACTAGATACTCCACAACTGGATACTCGACAACTAGAAACAAAACATCTAGAGACTCCACAACTAGAAACTCGAACACTAGAGACTCTGCAACTAGAAACTTCACAACTAGAGACTCCGCAAGTCCACAACTAGATACTCCACAACTAGAAAATCCACAACTTGAAACTCCACAACTATAGACTCAACAACTTGAAACTCCACAAGTTTAAACTCCACAACTTAAGACTCCACAACTAGAAACTTCCCTACTGGAAACTCCACAACTAGAAACTCCGCAACTGGAAACTCCGCAATAGGAGACTCTACAACTAGAATCTCCACAACTAGAAACTCCAAAACTAGAAACTCCACAACTAGAAACTTCACAACTAAAAACTCCGCAACCAGAAACTCCACAACTAGAAACTCCACAACTAGAAACTCCGCAACTAGAGACTCACCAACTACAAACTAAGACTCGGCAACTAGAAATTCCATATCTAGAAACTCCACAACTAAAAACTGCAAAACTAGAGACTTCTCAACTAGAAACTCAACAACTAGAAACTCCACAACTAAAAACTCCACAACTGAAAACTCCACAACTTGAGACTCCGCAACTTGAAACTTCACACCTAGAAACTCCGCTATTAAAAACTCCGCAACTAGAAACTCCGCAACTAGAAATTCCACAACTTAAAACTCCACAACTAGATACTCCACAACTGGAAACTTTACAACTAGATACTTCACAACTGGAAACCCCACAACTAGATACTCCACAACTGGAAACTCCACAACTAGAAACTCCACAAATAGAAACTCCACAACCAGAAACTCCACAACCAGAAACTCCACAACTAGAAACTCCACAACCAGATTCTCTGCATTTCCACAACTAGAAACTCCACAACTGCAAACTCCACAGATAGATACTCCGCAACTAGAAACTCCACAACTAGAGACTCAACAACTTGAAACTCCACAACTAGAAACTCCACAACTAGAAACTCTGCCACTAGAGACTCCACAACTAGAAACTCCACAACTACGAACTCTACTAGTAAAGACTCGGCTACAAGAAATTTCATGTCTAGAAAGTCCACAACTAAAAACTCCACAACTGGAAACTCCACAACTAGAAACTCCACATCTAGAAACTCCAAAACTAGAAGCTTCACAACTAGAGACTCTGCAACTAAAGACTCCACAACTAGAAACTCCACAACTAGAAACTCCACAACCAGAGACTCTGCAATTCCACAACTAGAAACTCCACAACTAAATTTTCTGCAACTAGAAACTCCGCAACTAGAAACTCCACAACCAGAGACTCTGCAACTAGAAACTCCGCAACTAGAAACTACGCAGCTAGAAACTACACAACTAGAGACTCCACAACTAGAAACTTCACAACTAGAAACTCCGCAACTAGAGACTCCACCACTAGAAACTCCACAACTAGAAACTCCACAACCAGAAACTCCACAACTAGAAACTCCACAACTAAAAACTCCGCAACTAGAGACTCACCAACTAGAAACTCCCCAAGTGGAAACTCCACAACTACAAACTCCACAAATAAAGACTCGGCAACTAGAAATTCCATATCTAGAAACTCCACAACTAAAAACTGCAAAACTAGAGACTTCTCAACTAGAAACTCAACAACTAGAAACTCCACAACTAAAAACTCCGCAACTGGAAACTCCACAACTTGAGACTCCGCAACTTGAAACTTCACAACAGGAAACTCAACAACTATATACTCCACAACTGGAAACTCCACAACTAGAAACTCCACAACTAGACGCCACAACTTGAAACTGCACAACTAGAGACTCCGCAACTAGAAACTGCACAACTAGAGACTCCGCAACTCCACAACTAGAAACTCTACAACTGGAAACTCCACAACTAGATACTCCGCAACTGGAAACTCCACAACTAGAGACTCAACAACTTGAAACTCCACAACTTTAAACTCCACAACTTGAGACTCCACAACTAGAAACTCCACAACTCAAAACTCCACAACTGGAAACTCCACAATTAGAAACTCCACAACCAGAAACTCCACAACTAGAAACTCCACAACTAAAAACTCCACAACTAGATACTCCGCAACTAGAAACTCCACAACCAGAGACTCTGCAACTAGAAACTCCGCAACTAGACACTCCGCAGCTAGAAACTCCACAACTCAAAACTCCACAACTAGAAACTCCAAAACTCGAAACTCTACTAGAATCTACACAACTGGAAACTCCACAACTAGACACTCCACAACTAGAAACTCCTCAACTAGAGACTGCAACTATGGAACTCCGCAACTAAAAACTCCGCAACAAGAAATTCCACAGCTAGAAACACCACAACTAGACACTCCGCAACTAGAAACTCCACAACTTGAGACGCCGCAACTAGAAACTCCACAACTTGAAACTTCACAACTAGAAACTCCACAACTAGAAACTCTACAACTAGAGACTCCTCAACTAGAGAATTCGCAACTAGAAACTCCAAAACTAGAGACTCTGCAACTAGAAACTCCGCAGCTAGAACCTCCACAACTAGAAACTCCACAACTAGAAACTCCACAACTAGAAACTCCACAACTCAAAACTCCACAACTTGAAACTCAACAACTAGAGACTCCAAAACTACAAACTCCACAACTAGAAACTCCACAACTAGAAACTCCAAACTGGAAACTCCAAAACTTGAGACTCCACAACTTGAAACTCCACGACTAGAAACTCCGCTATTAAAAACTCCGCAACTAGAAACTCCGCAACTAGAAACTCCGCAACTTGAAACTCCACAACTAGATACTCCACAACTGGAAACTCCACAACTAGATACTTCACAACTGGAAACTCCACAACTAGATACTCCACAACTGGAAACTTCACAACCAGAAACTCCACAACTAGAGACTCCAAAACTCGAAACTCCACAACTAGAAACTCCACAACTAGAAAATCCACAACCAGAGACTCTGCAATTCCACAACTAGAAACTCCACAACTGGAAACTCCACAACTAGATACTCCACAACTTGAAACTTCACAACTAGAAACTCCACAACTAGAAACTCTGCAACTAGAGACTCCAGAACTAAAACCTCCACAACTACAAACTCTACAAATAGAGACTCTGCTACAAGAAATTTCATGTCTAGAAAGTCCACAACCAGAAACTCTACAACTGGAAACTCCACAACTAGAAACTCCACAACTAGAAACTCCACAACTAGAGATTCCGCAACTAGAAACTCCACAACCAGAGACTCTGCAACTAGAAACTCCGCAGCTTGAAACTCCACAAATAGAAACTCCGCAACTTGAAACTCCACAACTAGATACTCCACAACTGGAAACTCCACAACTAGATACTCCGCAACTAGAAACTCCACAACTAGAGACTCCACAACTTGAAACTCCACAACTAGAAACTCCACAACTAGAAACTCTGCAACTAGAGACTCCAGAACTAGAACCTCCACAACTACAAACTCTACAAATAGAGACTCTGCTACAAGAAATTTCATGTCTAGAAAGTCCACAACCAGAAACTCTACAACTGGAAACTCCACAACTAGAAACTCTACAACTAGAAACTCCACAACTAGAGATTCCGCAACTAGAAACTCCACAACCAGAGACTCTGCAACTAGAAACTCCGAAGCTAGAAACTCCACAAATAGAAACTCCGCAACTTGAAACTCCACAACTAGATACTCCACAACTGGAAACTCCACAACTAGATACTTCACAACTGGAAACTCCACAACTAGATACTCCACAACTGGAAACTCCACAACCAGAAACTCCACAACTAGAGACTCCAAAACTCGAAACTCCACAACTAGAAACTCCACAACTAATAACTCAACAAGTAGAAACTCCACAGCATGAGACTCCGCAACTTGAAACTCCACAACTAGAAACTCCGCAACTAGAAACTCTACAACTAGGAACTCCGCAACTAGAAACTCCACAACAAGAAACTACACAACTCGAAACTCCACTACTAGATACTCCACAACTGGATACTCGACAACTAGAAACAAAACATCTAGAGACTCCACAACTGGAAACTCGAACACTAGAGACTCTGCAACTAGAAACTTCACAACTAGAGACTCCGCAACTCCACAACTAGATACTCCACAACTAGAAAATCCACAACTTGAAACTCCACAACTATAGACTCAACAACTTGAAACTCCACAAGTTTAAACTCCACAACTTAAGACTCCACAACTAGAAACTTCACAACTGGAAACTCCACAACTAGAAACTCCGCAACTTGAAACTCCGCAATAGGAGACTCTACAACTAGAATCTCCACAACTAGAAACTCCAAAACTAGAAACTCCACAACTAGAAACTTCACAACTAGAAACTCTGCAACTAGAGACTCCACCACTAGAAACTCCACAACTAAAAACTCCGCAACCAGAAACTCCACAACTAGAAACTCCACAACTAGAAACTCCGCAACTAGAGACTCACCAACTACAAACTAAGACTCGGCAACTAGAAATTCTATATCTAGAAACTCCACAACTAAAAACTGCAAAAGTAGAGACTTCTCAACTAGAAACTCAACAACTAGAAACTCCACAACTAAAAACTCCACAACTGAAAACTCCACAACTTGAGACTCTGCAACTTGAAACTTCACACCTAGAAACTCCGCTATTAAAAACTCCGCAACTAGAAACTCCGCAACTAGAAATTCCACAACTTAAAACTCCACAACTAGATACTCCACAACTGGAAACTTTACAACTAGATACTTCACAACTGGAAACCCCACAACTAGATACTCCACAACTGGAAACTCCACAACTAGAAACTCCACAAATAGAAACTCCACAACCAGAAACTCCACAACCAGAAACTCCACAACTAGAAACTTCACAACTAGAGACTCCGCAACTAGAGACTCCACAACTAGAAACTCCACAACTATAAACTCCACAACCAGATTCTCTGCATTTCCACAACTAGAAACTCCACAACTGCAAACTCCACAGATAGATACTCCGCAACTAGAAACTCCACAACTAGAGACTCCACAACTTGAAACTCCACAACTAGAAACTCCACAACTAGAAACTCTGCCACTAGAGACTCCACAACTAGAAACTCCACAACTACGCACTCTACAAGTAAAGACTCGGCTACAAGAAATTTCATGTCTAGAAAGTCCACAACTAAAAACTCCACAACTGGAAACTCCACAACTAGAAACTCCACATCTAGAAACTCCAAAACTAGAAGCTTCACAACTAGAGACTCTGCAACTAAAGACTCCACAACTAGAAACTCCACAACTAGAAACTCCACAACCAGAGACTCTGCAATTCCACAACTAGAAACTCCACAACTAAATTTTCTGCAACTAGAAACTCCGCAACTAGAAACTCCACAACCAGAGACTCTGCAACTAGAAACTCCGCAACTAGAAACTACGCAGCTAGAAACTACACAACTAGAGACTCCACAACTAGAAACTTCACAACTAGAAACTCCGCAACTAGAGACTCCACCACTAGAAACTCCACAACTAGAAACTCCACAACCAGAAACTCCACAACTAGAAACTCCACAACTAAAAACTCCGCAACTAGAGACTCACCAACTAGAAACTCCACAAGTGGAAACTCCACAACTACAAACTCCACAAATAAAGACTCGGCAACTAGAAATTCCATATCTAGAAACTCCACAACTAAAAACTGCAAAACTAGAGACTTCTCAACTAGAAACTCAACAACTAGAAACTCCACAACTAAAAACTCCGCAACTGGAAACTCCACAACTTGAGACTCCGCAACTTGAAACTTCACAACAGGAAACTCAACAACTATATACTCCACAACTGGAAACTCCACAACTAGAAACTCCACAACTAGACGCCACAACTTGAAACTCCACAACTAGAGACTCCGCAACTAGAAACTGCACAACTAGAGACTCCGCAACTCCACAACTAGAAACTCTACAACTGGAAACTCCACAACTAGATACTCCGCAACTGGAAACTCCACAACTAGAGACTCAACAACTTGAAACTCCACAACTTTAAACTCTACAACTTGAGACTCCACAACTAGAAACTCCACAACTCAAAACTCCACAACTGGAAACTCCACAATTAGAAACTCCACAACCAGAAACTCCACAACTAGAAACTCCACAACTAAAAACTCCACAACTAGATACTCCGCAACTAGAAACTCCACAACCAGAGACTCTGCAACTAGAAACTCCGCAACTAGAAACTCCGCAGCTAGAAACTCCACAACTCAAAACTCCACAACTAGAAACTCCAAAACTCGAAACTCCACAACTGGAAACTCCACAACTAGGCAGTCCACAACTAAAAACTCTTCAACTAGAAACTCCTAAACTAGAGACTCAACAACTAGAGAATCTACAACTAGAGACTTCAAACTAGAAACTCAACAACTAGAAACTTCAAAACTCGAAACTCTACTAGAATCTACACAACTGGAAACTCCACAACTAGACACTCCACAACTAGAAACTCCTCAACTAGAGACTGCAACTATGGAACTCCGCAACTAAAAACTCCGCAACAAGAAATTCCACAGCTAGAAACACCACAACTAGACACTCCGCAACTAGAAACTCCACAACTTGAGACGCCGCAACTAGAAACTCCACAACTTGAAACTTCACAACTAGAAACTCCACAACTAGAAACTCTACAACTAGAGACTCCTCAACTAGAGAATTCGCAACTAGAAACTCCAAAACTAGAGACTCTGCAACTAGAAACTCCGCAGCTAGAACCTCCACAACTAGAAACTCCACAACTAGAAACTCCACAACTAGAAACTCCACAACTAGAAACTCCACAACTCAAAACTCCACAACTTGAAACTCAACAACTAGAGACTCCAAAACTACAAACTCCACAACTAGAAACTCCACAACTAGAAACTCCAAACTGGAAACTCCAAAACTTGAGACTCCGCAACTTGAAACTCCACGACTAGAAACTCCGCTATTAAAAACTCCGCAACTAGAAACTCCGCAACTAGAAACTCCGCAACTTGAAACTCCACAACTAGATACTCCACAACTGGAAACTCCACAACTAGATACTTCACAACTGGAAACTCCACAACTAGATACTCCACAACTGGAAACTTCACAACCAGAAACTCCACAACTAGAGACTCCAAAACTCGAAACTCCACAACTAGAAACTCCACAACTAGAAAATCCACAACCAGAGACTCTGCAATTCCACAACTAGAAACTCCACAACTGGAAACTCCACAACTAGATACTCCACAACTTGAAACTTCACAACTAGAAACTCCACAACTAGAAACTCTGCAACTAGAGACTCCAGAACTAAAACCTCCACAACTACAAACTCTACAAATAGAGACTCTGCTACAAGAAATTTCATGTCTAGAAAGTCCACAACCAGAAACTCTACAACTGGAAACTCCACAACTAGAAACTCCACAACTAGAAACTCCACAACTAGAGATTCCGCAACTAGAAACTCCACAACCAGAGACTCTGCAACTAGAAACTCCGCAGCTAGAAACTCCACAAATAGAAACTCCGCAACTTGAAACTCCACAACTAGATACTCCACAACTGGAAACTCCACAACTAGATACTTCACAACTGGAAACTCCACAACTAGATACTCCACAACTGGAAACTCCACAACCAGAAACTCCACAACTAGAGACTCCGCAACTAGAGACTCCACAACTAGAAACTCCACAACTATAAACTCCACAACCAGAGACTCTGCAATTCCACAACTAGAAACTCCACAACTGCAAACTCCACAAATAGATACTCCGCAACTAGAAACTCCACAACTAGAGACTACACAATTTGAAACTCCACAACTAGAAACTCCACAACTAGAAACTCTGCAACTAGAGACTCCACAACTAGAAACTCCACAACTACGAACTCTACAAGTAAAGACTCGGCTACAAGAAATTTCATGTCTAGAAAGTCCACAACTAAAAACTCCACAACTGGAAACTCCACAACTAGAAACTCCACAACTAGAAACTCCACAACTGGAAACTCCACAACTGGACACTCCACAACTAGAAACTCCAAAACCAGAAACTCCACAACTAGAAACTCCACAACTAGAAGCTTCACAACTAGAGACTCTGCAACTAAAGACTCCACAACTAGAAACTCCACAACTAGAAACTCCACAACCAGAGACTCTGCAATTCCACAACTAGAAACTCCACAACTAAATTTTCTGCAACTAGAAACTCCGCAACTAGAAACTCCACAACCAGAGACTCTGCAACTAGAAACTCCACAACTAGAAACTACGCAGCTAGAAACTACACAACTAGAGACTCCACAACTAGAAACTTCACAACTAGAAACTCCGCAACTAGAGACTCCACCACTAGAAACTCCACAACTAGAAACTCCACAACCAGAAACTCCACAACTAGAAACTCCACAACTAAAAACTCCGCAACTAGAGACTCACCAACTAGAAACTCCACAACTGGAAACTCCACAACTACAAACTCCACAAATAAAGACTCGGCAACTAGAAATTCCATATCTAGAAACTCCACAACTAAAAACTGCAAAACTAGAGTCTTCTCAACTAGAAACTCAACAACTAGAAACTCCACAACTAAACACTCCACAACTGGAAACTCCACAACTTGAGACTCCGCAACTTGAAACTTCACAACTGGAAACTCAACAACTAGATACTCCACAACTGGAAACTCCACAACTAGAAACTCCACAACTAGACGCCAACCCTTGAAACTCCACAACTAGAGACTCCACAACTAGAAACTGCACAACTAGAAACTCCGCAATTCCACAACTAGAAACTCCACAACTGGAAACTCCACAACTAGATACTCCGCAACTGGAAACTCCACAACTAGAGACTCAACAACTTGAAACTCCACAACTTTAAACTCCACAACTTGAGACTCCACAACTAGAAACTCCACCACTCAAAACTCCACAACTGGAAACTCCACAATTAGAAACTCCACAACTGGAAACTCCACAACTAGAAACTCCACAAATAGAAACTCCACAACCAGAAACTCCACAACCAGAAACTCCACAACTAGAAACTTCACAACTAGAGACTCCGCAACTAGAGACTCCACAACTAGAAACTCCACAACTATAAACTCCACAACCAGATTCTCTGCATTTCCACAACTAGAAACTCCACAACTGCAAACTCCACAGATAGATACTCCGCAACTAGAAACTCCACAACTAGAGACTCCACAACTTGAAACTCCACAACTAGAAACTCCACAACTAGAAACTCTGCCACTAGAGACTCCACAACTAGAAACTCCACAACTACGCACTCTACAAGTAAAGACTCGGCTACAAGAAATTTCATGTCTAGAAAGTCCACAACTAAAAACTCCACAACTGGAAACTCCACAACTAGAAACTCCACATCTAGAAACTCCAAAACTAGAAGCTTCACAACTAGAGACTCTGCAACTAAAGACTCCACAACTAGAAACTCCACAACTAGAAACTCCACAACCAGAGACTCTGCAATTCCACAACTAGAAACTCCACAACTAAATTTTCTGCAACTAGAAACTCCGCAACTAGAAACTCCACAACCAGAGACTCTGCAACTAGAAACTCCGCAACTAGAAACTACGCAGCTAGAAACTACACAACTAGAGACTCCACAACTAGAAACTTCACAACTAGAAACTCCGCAACTAGAGACTCCACCACTAGAAACTCCACAACTAGAAACTCCACAACCAGAAACTCCACAACTAGAAACTCCACAACTAAAAACTCCGCAACTAGAGACTCACCAACTAGAAACTCCACAAGTGGAAACTCCACAACTACAAACTCCACAAATAAAGACTCGGCAACTAGAAATTCCATATCTAGAAACTCCACAACTAAAAACTGCAAAACTAGAGACTTCTCAACTAGAAACTCAACAACTAGAAACTCCACAACTAAAAACTCCGCAACTGGAAACTCCACAACTTGAGACTCCGCAACTTGAAACTTCACAACAGGAAACTCAACAACTATATACTCCACAACTGGAAACTCCACAACTAGAAACTCCACAACTAGACGCCACAACTTGAAACTCCACAACTAGAGACTCCGCAACTAGAAACTGCACAACTAGAGACTCCGCAACTCCACAACTAGAAACTCTACAACTGGAAACTCCACAACTAGATACTCCGCAACTGGAAACTCCACAACTAGAGACTCAACAACTTGAAACTCCACAACTTTAAACTCTACAACTTGAGACTCCACAACTAGAAACTCCACAACTCAAAACTCCACAACTGGAAACTCCACAATTAGAAACTCCACAACCAGAAACTCCACAACTAGAAACTCCACAACTAAAAACTCCACAACTAGATACTCCGCAACTAGAAACTCCACAACCAGAGACTCTGCAACTAGAAACTCCGCAACTAGAAACTCCGCAGCTAGAAACTCCACAACTCAAAACTCCACAACTAGAAACTCCAAAACTCGAAACTCCACAACTGGAAACTCCACAACTAGGCAGTCCACAACTAAAAACTCTTCAACTAGAAACTCCTAAACTAGAGACTCAACAACTAGAGAATCTACAACTAGAGACTTCAAACTAGAAACTCAACAACTAGAAACTTCAAAACTCGAAACTCTACTAGAATCTACACAACTGGAAACTCCACAACTAGACACTCCACAACTAGAAACTCCTCAACTAGAGACTGCAACTATGGAACTCCGCAACTAAAAACTCCGCAACAAGAAATTCCACAGCTAGAAACACCACAACTAGACACTCCGCAACTAGAAACTCCACAACTTGAGACGCCGCAACTAGAAACTCCACAACTTGAAACTTCACAACTAGAAACTCCACAACTAGAAACTCTACAACTAGAGACTCCTCAACTAGAGAATTCGCAACTAGAAACTCCAAAACTAGAGACTCTGCAACTAGAAACTCCGCAGCTAGAACCTCCACAACTAGAAACTCCACAACTAGAAACTCCACAACTAGAAACTCCACAACTAGAAACTCCACAACTCAAAACTCCACAACTTGAAACTCAACAACTAGAGACTCCAAAACTACAAACTCCACAACTAGAAACTCCACAACTAGAAACTCCAAACTGGAAACTCCAAAACTTGAGACTCCGCAACTTGAAACTCCACGACTAGAAACTCCGCTATTAAAAACTCCGCAACTAGAAACTCCGCAACTAGAAACTCCGCAACTTGAAACTCCACAACTAGATACTCCACAACTGGAAACTCCACAACTAGATACTTCACAACTGGAAACTCCACAACTAGATACTCCACAACTGGAAACTTCACAACCAGAAACTCCACAACTAGAGACTCCAAAACTCGAAACTCCACAACTAGAAACTCCACAACTAGAAAATCCACAACCAGAGACTCTGCAATTCCACAACTAGAAACTCCACAACTGGAAACTCCACAACTAGATACTCCACAACTTGAAACTTCACAACTAGAAACTCCACAACTAGAAACTCTGCAACTAGAGACTCCAGAACTAAAACCTCCACAACTACAAACTCTACAAATAGAGACTCTGCTACAAGAAATTTCATGTCTAGAAAGTCCACAACCAGAAACTCTACAACTGGAAACTCCACAACTAGAAACTCCACAACTAGAAACTCCACAACTAGAGATTCCGCAACTAGAAACTCCACAACCAGAGACTCTGCAACTAGAAACTCCGCAGCTAGAAACTCCACAAATAGAAACTCCGCAACTTGAAACTCCACAACTAGATACTCCACAACTGGAAACTCCACAACTAGATACTTCACAACTGGAAACTCCACAACTAGATACTCCACAACTGGAAACTCCACAACCAGAAACTCCACAACTAGAGACTCCGCAACTAGAGACTCCACAACTAGAAACTCCACAACTATAAACTCCACAACCAGAGACTCTGCAATTCCACAACTAGAAACTCCACAACTGCAAACTCCACAAATAGATACTCCGCAACTAGAAACTCCACAACTAGAGACTACACAATTTGAAACTCCACAACTAGAAACTCCACAACTAGAAACTCTGCAACTAGAGACTCCACAACTAGAAACTCCACAACTACGAACTCTACAAGTAAAGACTCGGCTACAAGAAATTTCATGTCTAGAAAGTCCACAACTAAAAACTCCACAACTGGAAACTCCACAACTAGAAACTCCACAACTAGAAACTCCACAACTGGAAACTCCACAACTGGACACTCCACAACTAGAAACTCCAAAACCAGAAACTCCACAACTAGAAACTCCACAACTAGAAGCTTCACAACTAGAGACTCTGCAACTAAAGACTCCACAACTAGAAACTCCACAACTAGAAACTCCACAACCAGAGACTCTGCAATTCCACAACTAGAAACTCCACAACTAAATTTTCTGCAACTAGAAACTCCGCAACTAGAAACTCCACAACCAGAGACTCTGCAACTAGAAACTCCACAACTAGAAACTACGCAGCTAGAAACTACACAACTAGAGACTCCACAACTAGAAACTTCACAACTAGAAACTCCGCAACTAGAGACTCCACCACTAGAAACTCCACAACTAGAAACTCCACAACCAGAAACTCCACAACTAGAAACTCCACAACTAAAAACTCCGCAACTAGAGACTCACCAACTAGAAACTCCACAACTGGAAACTCCACAACTACAAACTCCACAAATAAAGACTCGGCAACTAGAAATTCCATATCTAGAAACTCCACAACTAAAAACTGCAAAACTAGAGTCTTCTCAACTAGAAACTCAACAACTAGAAACTCCACAACTAAACACTCCACAACTGGAAACTCCACAACTTGAGACTCCGCAACTTGAAACTTCACAACTGGAAACTCAACAACTAGATACTCCACAACTGGAAACTCCACAACTAGAAACTCCACAACTAGACGCCAACCCTTGAAACTCCACAACTAGAGACTCCACAACTAGAAACTGCACAACTAGAAACTCCGCAATTCCACAACTAGAAACTCCACAACTGGAAACTCCACAACTAGATACTCCGCAACTGGAAACTCCACAACTAGAGACTCAACAACTTGAAACTCCACAACTTTAAACTCCACAACTTGAGACTCCACAACTAGAAACTCCACCACTCAAAACTCCACAACTGGAAACTCCACAATTAGAAACTCCACAACCAGAAACTCCACAACTAGAAACTCCACAACTAAAAACTCCACAACTGGAAACTCCACAACTAGACACTCCACAACTAGAAACTCCACAACTAGAGACTCCGCAACTAGAAACTCCACAACCAGAGACTCTGCAACTAGAAACTCCGCAACTAGAAACTGCGCAGCTAGAAACTCCACAACTCAAAACTCCACAACTAGAAACTCCAAAACTCGAAACTCCACAACTAGAAACTCCACAACTGGAAACTCCACAACTAGACAGTCCACAACTAAAAACTCTTCAACTAGAAACTCCTAAACTAAAGACTCCACAACAAGAGAATCTACAACTAGAGACTTCAAACTAGAAACTCAACAACTAGAAACTTCAAAACTCGAAACTCTACTAGAATCTACACAACTATACACTCCACAACTAGACACTCCACAACTAGAAACTCCGCAACTAGAGACTGCAACTATAGAACTCCGCAACTAAAAACTCCGCAACAAGAAATTCCACAGCTAGAAACAGCACAACTAGACACTCCGCAACTAGAAACTCCACAACTTGAGACGCCGCAACTAGAAACTCTACAACTTGAAACTTCACAACTAGAAACTCCACAACTAGAAACTCTACAACTAGAAACTCCACAACTAGAAACTTCACAACTAGAAACTCCGCAACTAGAGACTCCACCACTAGAAACTCCACAACTAAAAACTCCGCAACCAGAAACTCCACAACTAAAAACTCCACAACTAGAAACTCCGCAACTAGAGACTCACCAACTACAAACTCCACAAATACAGACTCGGCAACTAGAAATTCCATATCTAGAAAATCCACAACTAAAAACTGCAAAACTAGAGACTTCTCAACTAGGAACTCAACAACTAGAAACTCCACAACTAAAAACTCCACAACTGAAAACTCCACAACTTGAGACTCCGCAACTTGAAACTTCACACCTAGAAACTCCGCTATTAAAAACTCCGCAACTAGAAACTCCGCAACTAGAAATTCCACAACTTAAAACTCCACAACTAGATACTCCACAACTGGAAACTTTACAACTAGATACTTCACAACTGGAAACCCCACAACTAGATACTCCACAACTGGAAACTCCACAACTAGAAACTCCACAACTAGAAACTCCACAACCAGAAACTCCACAACCAGAAACTCCACAACTAGAAACTTCACAACTAGAGACTCCGCAACTAGAGACTCCACAACTAGAAACTCCACAACTATAAACTCCACAACCAGAGACTCTGCAATTCCACAACTAGAAACTCCACAACTGCAAACTCCACAAATAGATACTCCGCAACTAGAAACTCCACAACTAGAGACTACACAATTTGAAACTCCACAACTAGAAACTCCACAACTAGAAACTCTGCAACTAGAGACTCCACAACTAGAAACTCCACAACTACGAACTCTACAAGTAAAGACTCGGCTACAAGAAATTTCATGTCTAGAAAGTCCACAACTAAAAACTCCACAACTGGAAACTCCACAACTAGAAACTCCACAACTAGAAACTCCACAACTGGAAACTCCACAACTGGACACTCCACAACTAGAAACTCCAAAACCAGAAACTCCACAACTAGAAACTCCACAACTAGAAGCTTCACAACTAGAGACTCTGCAACTAAAGACTCCACAACTAGAAACTCCACAACTAGAAACTCCACAACCAGAGACTCTGCAATTCCACAACTAGAAACTCCACAACTAAATTTTCTGCAACTAGAAACTCCGCAACTAGAAACTCCACAACCAGAGACTCTGCAACTAGAAACTCCACAACTAGAAACTACGCAGCTAGAAACTACACAACTAGAGACTCCACAACTAGAAACTTCACAACTAGAAACTCCGCAACTAGAGACTCCACCACTAGAAACTCCACAACTAGAAACTCCACAACCAGAAACTCCACAACTAGAAACTCCACAACTAAAAACTCCGCAACTAGAGACTCACCAACTAGAAACTCCACAACTGGAAACTCCACAACTACAAACTCCACAAATAAAGACTCGGCAACTAGAAATTCCATATCTAGAAACTCCACAACTAAAACTGCAAAACTAGAGTCTTCTCAACTAGAAACTCAACAACTAGAAACTCCACAACTAAACACTCCACAACTGGAAACTCCACAACTTGAGACTCCGCAACTTGAAACTTCACAACTGGAAACTCAACAACTAGATACTCCACAACTGGAAACTCCACAACTAGAAACTCCACAACTAGACGCCAACCCTTGAAACTCCACAACTAGAGACTCCACAACTAGAAACTGCACAACTAGAAACTCCGCAATTCCACAACTAGAAACTCCACAACTGGAAACTCCACAACTAGATACTCCGCAACTGGAAACTCCACAACTAGAGACTCAACAACTTGAAACTCCACAACTTTAAACTCCACAACTTGAGACTCCACAACTAGAAACTCCACCACTCAAAACTCCACAACTGGAAACTCCACAATTAGAAACTCCACAACCAGAAACTCCACAACTAGAAACTCCACAACTAAAAACTCCACAACTGGAAACTCCACAACTAGACACTCCACAACTAGAAACTCCACAACTAGAGACTCCGCAACTAGAAACTCCACAACCAGAGACTCTGCAACTAGAAACTCCGCAACTAGAAACTGCGCAGCTAGAAACTCCACAACTCAAAACTCCACAACTAGAAACTCCAAAACTCGAAACTCCACAACTAGAAACTCCACAACTGGAAACTCCACAACTAGACAGTCCACAACTAAAAACTCTTCAACTAGAAACTCCTAAACTAAAGACTCCACAACAAGAGAATCTACTAAAGTGCTTATTTGGGCCGGTTGGTACATGGTCAACGAAGTGAAAAAACAGCGCGTAACACAGGACACAGGACAGAGAAGAGACGGACGAGGGTTGTAAGTCAGCGCCTCGTCCGTCTCTTCTCTGTCCTGTGTCCTGTGTTACGCGCTGTTTTTTCATTTCAAGAGAATCTACAACTAGAGACTTCAAACTAGAAACTCAACAACTAGAAACTTCAAAACTCGAAACTCTACTAGAATCTACACAACTATACACTCCACAACTAGACACTCCACAACTAGAAACTCCGCAACTAGAGACTGCAACTATAGAACTCCGCAACTAAAAACTCCGCAACAAGAAATTCCACAGCTAGAAACAGCACAACTAGACACTCCGCAACTAGAAACTCCACAACTTGAGACGCCGCAACTAGAAACTCTACAACTTGAAACTTCACAACTAGAAACTCCACAACTAGAAACTCTACAACTAGAGACTCCTCAACTAGAGAATTCGCAACTAGAAACTCCAAAACTAGAGACTCTGCAACTAGAAACTCCGCAGCTAGAACCTCCACAACTAGAAACTCCACAACTAGAAACTCCACAACTAGAAACTCCACAACTCGAAACTCCACAACTCAACACTCCACAACTTGAAACTCAACAACTAGAGACTCAACAACTACAAACTCCACAACTAGAAACTCCACAACTAGAAACTCCACAACTGGAAACTCCAAAACTTGAGACTCCGCAACTTGAAACTCCACAACTAGAAACTCCACTATTAAAAACTCCGCAACTAGAAACTCCGCAACTAGAAACTCCGCAACTTGAAACTCCACAACTAGATACTCCACAACTGGAAACTCCGCAACTAGATACTTCACAACTGGAAACTCCACAACTAGATACTCCACAACTGGAAACTCCACAACCAGAAACTCCACAACTAGAGACTCTAAAACTCGAAACTCCACAACTAGAAACTCCACAACTAGAAAATCCACAACCAGAGACTCTGCAATTCCACAACTAGAAACTCCACAACTGGAAACTCCACAACTAGATACTCCGCAACTAGAAACTCCACAACTAGAGACTCCACAACTTGAAACTCCACAACTAGAAACTCCACAACTAGAAACTCTGCAACTAGAGACTCCAGAACTAGAACCTCCACAACTACAAACTCTACAAATAGAGACTCTGCTACAAGAAATTTCATGTCTAGAAAGTCCACAACCAGAAACTCTACAACTGGAAACTCCACAACTAGAAACTCCACAACTAGAAACTCCCCAACTAGAGATTCCGCAACTAGAAACTCCACAACCAGAGACTCTGCAACTAGAAACTCCGCAGCTAGAAACTCCACAAATAGAAACTCCGCAACTTAAAACTCCACAACTAGATACTCCACAACTGGAAACTCCACAACTAGATACTTCACAACTGGAAACTCCACAACTAGATACTCCACAACTGGAAACTCCACAACCAGAAACTCCACAACTAGAGACTCCAAAACTCGAAACTCCACAACTAGAAACTCCACAACTAATAACTCAACAAGTAGAAACTCCACAGCATGAGACTCCGCAACTTGAAACTCCACAACTAGAAACTCCGCAACTAGAAACTCTACAACTAGGAACTCCGCAACTAGAAACTCCACAACAAGAAACTACACAACTCGAAACTCCACTACTAGATACTCCACAACTGGATACTCGACAACTAGAAACAAAACATCTAGAGACTCCACAACTGGAAACTCGAACACTAGAGACTCTGCAACTAGAAACTTCACAACTAGAGACTCCGCAAGTCCACAACTAGATACTCCACAACTAGAAAATCCACAACTTGAAACTCCACAACTATAGACTCAACAACTTGAAACTCCACAAGTTTAAACTCCACAACTTAAGACTCCACAACTAGAAACTTCACTACTGGAAACTCCACAACTAGAAACTCCGCAACTGGAAACTCCGCAATAGGAGACTCTACAACTAGAATCTCCACAACTAGAAACTCCAAAACTAGAAACTCCACAACTAGAAACTTCACAACTAAAAACTCCGCAACCAGAAACTCCACAACTAGAAACTCCACAACTAGAAACTCCGCAACTAGAGACTCACCAACTACAAACTAAGACTCGGCAACTAGAAATTCCATATCTAGAAACTCCACAACTAAAAACTGCAAAACTAGAGACTTCTCAACTAGAAACTCAACAACTAGAAACTCCACAACTAAAAACGCCACAACTGAAAACTCCACAACTTGAGACTCCGCAACTTGAAACTTCACACCTAGAAACTCCGCTATTAAAAACTCCGCAACTAGAAACTCCGCAACTAGAAATTCCACAACTTAAAACTCCACAACTAGATACTCCACAACTGGAAACTTTACAACTAGATACTTCACAACTGGAAACCCCACAACTAGATACTCCACAACTGGAAACTCCACAACTAGAAACTCCACAAATAGAAACTCCACAACCAGAAACTCCACAACCAGAAACTCCACAACTAGAAACTCCACAACCAGATTCTCTGCATTTCCACAACTAGAAACTCCACAACTGCAAACTCCACAGATAGATACTCCGCAACTAGAAACTCCACAACTAGAGACTCAACAACTTGAAACTCCACAACTAGAAACTCCACAACTAGAAACTCTGCCACTAGAGACTCCACAACTAGAAACTCCACAACTACGAACTCTACTAGTAAAGACTCGGCTACAAGAAATTTCATGTCTAGAAAGTCCACAACTAAAAACTCCACAACTGGAAACTCCACAACTAGAAACTCCACATCTAGAAACTCCAAAACTAGAAGCTTCACAACTAGAGACTCTGCAACTAAAGACTCCACAACTAGAAACTCCACAACTAGAAACTCCACAACCAGAGACTCTGCAATTCCACAACTAGAAACTCCACAACTAAATTTTCTGCAACTAGAAACTCTGCAACTAGAAACTCCACAACCAGAGACTCTGCAACTAGAAACTCCGCAACTAGAAACTACGCAGCTAGAAACTACACAACTAGAGACTCCACAACTAGAAACTTCACAACTAGAAACTCCGCAACTAGAGACTCCACCACTAGAAACTCCACAACTAGAAACTCCACAACCAGAAACTCCACAACTAGAAACTCCACAACTAAAAACTCCGCAACTAGAGACTCACCAACTAGAAACTCCCCAAGTGGAAACTCCACAACTACAAACTCCACAAATAAAGACTCGGCAACTAGAAATTCCATATCTAGAAACTCCACAACTAAAAACTGCAAAACTAGAGACTTCTCAACTAGAAACTCAACAACTAGAAACTCCACAACTAAAAACTCCGCAACTGGAAACTCCACAACTTGAGACTCCGCAACTTGAAACTTCACAACAGGAAACTCAACAACTATATACTCCACAACTGGAAACTCCACAACTAGAAACTCTACAACTAGACGCCACAACTTGAAACTGCACAACTAGAGACTCCGCAACTAGAAACTGCACAACTAGAGACTCCGCAACTCCACAACTAGAAACTCTACAACTGGAAACTCCACAACTAGATACTCCGCAACTGGAAACTCCACAACTAGAGACTCAACAACTTGAAACTCCACAACTTTAAACTCCACAACTTGAGACTCCACAACTAGAAACTCCACAACTCAAAACTCCACAACTGGAAACTCCACAATTAGAAACTCCACAACCAGAAACTCCACAACTAGAAACTCCACAACTAAAAACTCCACAACTAGATACTCCGCAACTAGAAACTCCACAACCAGAGACTCTGCAACTAGAAACTCCGCAACTAGACACTCCGCAGCTAGAAACTCCACAACTCAAAACTCCACAACTAGAAACTCCAAAACTCGAAACTCTACTAGAATCTACACAACTGGAAACTCCACAACTAGACACTCCACAACTAGAAACTCCTCAACTAGAGACTGCAACTATGGAACTCCGCAACTAAAAACTCCGCAACAAGAAATTCCACAGCTAGAAACACCACAACTAGACACTCCGCAACTAGAAACTCCACAACTTGAGACGCCGCAACTAGAAACTCCACAACTTGAAACTTCACAACTAGAAACTCCACAACTAGAAACTCTACAACTAGAGACTCCTCAACTAGAGAATTCGCAACTAGAAACTCCAAAACTAGAGACTCTGCAACTAGAAACTCCGCAGCTAGAACCTCCACAACTAGAAACTCCACAACTAGAAACTCCACAACTAGAAACTCCACAACTCAAAACTCCACAACTTGAAACTCAACAACTAGAGACTCCAAAACTACAAACTCCACAACTAGAAACTCCACAACTAGAAACTCCAAACTGGAAACTCCAAAACTTGAGACTCCGCAACTTGAAACTCCACGACTAGAAACTCCGCTATTAAAAACTCCGCAACTAGAAACTCCGCAACTAGAAACTCCGCAACTTGAAACTCCACAACTAGATACTCCACAACTGGAAACTCCACAACTAGATACTTCACAACTGGAAACTCCACAACTAGATACTCCACAACTGGAAACTTCACAACCAGAAACTCCACAACTAGAGACTCCAAAACTCGAAACTCCACAACTAGAAACTCCACAACTAGAAAATCCACAACCAGAGACTCTGCAATTCCACAACTAGAAACTCCACAACTGGAAACTCCACAACTAGATACTCCACAACTTGAAACTTCACAACTAGAAACTCCACAACTAGAAACTCTGCAACTAGAGACTCCAGAACTAAAACCTCCACAACTACAAACTCTACAAATAGAGACTCTGCTACAAGAAATTTCATGTCTAGAAAGTCCACAACCAGAAACTCTACAACTGGAAACTCCACAACTAGAAACTCCACAACTAGAAACTCCACAACTAGAGATTCCGCAACTAGAAACTCCACAACCAGAGACTCTGCAACTAGAAACTCCGCAGCTTGAAACTCCACAAATAGAAACTCCGCAACTTGAAACTCCACAACTAGATACTCCACAACTGGAAACTCCACAACTAGATACTCCGCAACTAGAAACTCCACAACTAGAGACTCCACAACTTGAAACTCCACAACTAGAAACTCCACAACTAGAAACTCTGCAACTAGAGACTCCAGAACTAGAACCTCCACAACTACAAACTCTACAAATAGAGACTCTGCTACAAGAAATTTCATGTCTAGAAAGTCCACAACCAGAAACTCTACAACTGGAAACTCCACAACTAGAAACTCCACAACTAGAAACTCCACAACTAGAGATTCCGCAACTAGAAACTCCACAACCAGAGACTCTGCAACTAGAAACTCCGAAGCTAGAAACTCCACAAATAGAAACTCCGCAACTTGAAACTCCACAACTAGATACTCCACAACTGGAAACTCCACAACTAGATACTTCACAACTGGAAACTCCACAACTAGATACTCCACAACTGGAAACTCCACAACCAGAAACTCCACAACTAGAGACTCCAAAACTCGAAACTCCACAACTAGAAACTCCACAACTAATAACTCAACAAGTAGAAACTCCACAGCATGAGACTCCGCAACTTGAAACTCCACAACTAGAAACTCCGCAACTAGAAACTCTACAACTAGGAACTCCGCAACTAGAAACTCCACAACAAGAAACTACACAACTCGAAACTCCACTACTAGATACTCCACAACTGGATACTCGACAACTAGAAACAAAACATCTAGAGACTCCACAACTGGAAACTCGAACACTAGAGACTCTGCAACTAGAAACTTCACAACTAGAGACTCCGCAACTCCACAACTAGATACTCCACAACTAGAAAATCCACAACTTGAAACTCCACAACTATAGACTCAACAACTTGAAACTCCACAAGTTTAAACTCCACAACTTAAGACTCCACAACTAGAAACTTCACAACTGGAAACTCCACAACTAGAAACTCCGCAACTTGAAACTCCGCAATAGGAGACTCTACAACTAGAATCTCCACAACTAGAAACTCCAAAACTAGAAACTCCACAACTAGAAACTTCACAACTAGAAACTCTGCAACTAGAGACTCCACCACTAGAAACTCCACAACTAAAAACTCCGCAACCAGAAACTCCACAACTAGAAACTCCACAACTAGAAACTCCGCAACTAGAGACTCACCAACTACAAACTAAGACTCGGCAACTAGAAATTCTATATCTAGAAACTCCACAACTAAAAACTGCAAAACTAGAGACTTCTCAACTAGAAACTCAACAACTAGAAACTCCACAACTAAAAACTCCACAACTGAAAACTCCACAACTTGAGACTCCGCAACTTGAAACTTCACACCTAGAAACTCCGCTATTAAAAACTCCGCAACTAGAAACTCCGCAACTAGAAATTCCACAACTTAAAACTCCACAACTAGATACTCCACAACTGGAAACTTTACAACTAGATACTTCACAACTGGAAACCCCACAACTAGATACTCCACAACTGGAAACTCCACAACTAGAAACTCCACAAATAGAAACTCCACAACCAGAAACTCCACAACCAGAAACTCCACAACTAGAAACTTCACAACTAGAGACTCCGCAACTAGAGACTCCACAACTAGAAACTCCACAACTATAAACTCCACAACCAGATTCTCTGCATTTCCACAACTAGAAACTCCACAACTGCAAACTCCACAGATAGATACTCCGCAACTAGAAACTCCACAACTAGAGACTCCACAACTTGAAACTCCACAACTAGAAACTCCACAACTAGAAACTCTGCCACTAGAGACTCCACAACTAGAAACTCCACAACTACGCACTCTACAAGTAAAGACTCGGCTACAAGAAATTTCATGTCTAGAAAGTCCACAACTAAAAACTCCACAACTGGAAACTCCACAACTAGAAACTCCACATCTAGAAACTCCAAAACTAGAAGCTTCACAACTAGAGACTCTGCAACTAAAGACTCCACAACTAGAAACTCCACAACTAGAAACTCCACAACCAGAGACTCTGCAATTCCACAACTAGAAACTCCACAACTAAATTTTCTGCAACTAGAAACTCCGCAACTAGAAACTCCACAACCAGAGACTCTGCAACTAGAAACTCCGCAACTAGAAACTACGCAGCTAGAAACTACACAACTAGAGACTCCACAACTAGAAACTTCACAACTAGAAACTCCGCAACTAGAGACTCCACCACTAGAAACTCCACAACTAGAAACTCCACAACCAGAAACTCCACAACTAGAAACTCCACAACTAAAAACTCCGCAACTAGAGACTCACCAACTAGAAACTCCACAAGTGGAAACTCCACAACTACAAACTCCACAAATAAAGACTCGGCAACTAGAAATTCCATATCTAGAAACTCCACAACTAAAAACTGCAAAACTAGAGACTTCTCAACTAAAAACTCAACAACTAGAAACTCCACAACTAAAAACTCCGCAACTGGAAACTCCACAACTTGAGACTCCGCAACTTGAAACTTCACAACAGGAAACTCAACAACTATATACTCCACAACTGGAAACTCCACAACTAGAAACTCCACAACTAGACGCCACAACTTGAAACTCCACAACTAGAGACTCCGCAACTAGAAACTGCACAACTAGAGACTCCGCAACTCCACAACTAGAAACTCTACAACTGGAAACTCCACAACTAGATACTCCGCAACTGGAAACTCCACAACTAGAGACTCAACAACTTGAAACTCCACAACTTTAAACTCTACAACTTGAGACTCCACAACTAGAAACTCCACAACTCAAAACTCCACAACTGGAAACTCCACAATTAGAAACTCCACAACCAGAAACTCCACAACTAGAAACTCCACAACTAAAAACTCCACAACTAGATACTCCGCAACTAGAAACTCCACAACCAGAGACTCTGCAACTAGAAACTCCGCAACTAGAAACTCCGCAGCTAGAAACTCCACAACTCAAAACTCCACAACTAGAAACTCCAAAACTCGAAACTCCACAACTAGAAACTCCACAACTGGAAACTCCACAACTAGGCAGTCCACAACTAAAAACTCTTCAACTAGAAACTCCTAAACTAGAGACTCAACAACTAGAGAATCTACAACTAGAGACTTCAAACTAGAAACTCAACAACTAGAAACTTCAAAACTCGAAACTCTACTAGAATCTACACAACTGGAAACTCCACAACTAGACACTCCACAACTAGAAACTCCTCAACTAGAGACTGCAACTATGGAACTCCGCAACTAAAAACTCCGCAACAAGAAATTCCACAGCTAGAAACACCACAACTAGACACTCCGCAACTAGAAACTCCACAACTTGAGACGCCGCAACTAGAAACTCCACAACTTGAAACTTCACAACTAGAAACTCCACAACTAGAAACTCTACAACTAGAGACTCCTCAACTAGAGAATTCGCAACTAGAAACTCCAAAACTAGAGACTCTGCAACTAGAAACTCCGCAGCTAGAACCTCCACAACTAGAAACTCCACAACTAGAAACTCCACAACTAGAAACTCCACAACTAGAAACTCCACAACTCAAAACTCCACAACTTGAAACTCAACAACTAGAGACTCCAAAACTACAAACTCCACAACTAGAAACTCCACAACTAGAAACTCCAAACTGGAAACTCCAAAACTTGAGACTCCGCAACTTGAAACTCCACGACTAGAAACTCCGCTATTAAAAACTCCGCAACTAGAAACTCCGCAACTAGAAACTCCGCAACTTGAAACTCCACAACTAGATACTCCACAACTGGAAACTCCACAACTAGATACTTCACAACTGGAAACTCCACAACTAGATACTCCACAACTGGAAACTTCACAACCAGAAACTCCACAACTAGAGACTCCAAAACTCGAAACTCCACAACTAGAAACTCCACAACTAGAAAATCCACAAACAGAGACTCTGCAATTCCACAACTAGAAACTCCACAACTGGAAACTCCACAACTAGATACTCCACAACTTGAAACTTCACAACTAGAAACTCCACAACTAGAAACTCTGCAACTAGAGACTCCAGAACTAAAACCTCCACAACTACAAACTCTACAAATAGAGACTCTGCTACAAGAAATTTCATGTCTAGAAAGTCCACAACCAGAAACTCTACAACTGGAAACTCCACAACTAGAAACTCCACAACTAGAAACTCCACAACTAGAGATTCCGCAACTAGAAACTCCACAACCAGAGACTCTGCAACTAGAAACTCCGCAGCTAGAAACTCCACAAATAGAAACTCCGCAACTTGAAACTCCACAACTAGATACTCCACAACTGGAAACTCCACAACTAGATACTTCACAACTGGAAACTCCACAACTAGATACTCCACAACTGGAAACTCCACAACCAGAAACTCCACAACTGGAGACTCCAAAACTCGAAACTCCACAACTAGAAACTCCACAACTAGAAAATCCACAACCAGAGACTCTGCAATTCCACAACTAGAAACTCCACAACTGGAAACTCCACAACTAGATACTCCGCAACCAGAAACTCCACAACTAGAGACTCCACAACTTGAAACTCCACAACTAGAAACTCCACAACTTGAAACCTCACAACCTTAAGTAACGCAACTAGAAAATCCACAGCTAGAGATTCTGTAACTAGAAACTACACAACTAGAAACTCCACAACTCAAAAATCCACAACTAGAAACTCCAAAACTCGAAACTCCACAACTCAAAACTCCACAACTGGAAACTCCACAACTAGACACTCCACAACTAAAACTCTTCAACTAGAAACTCCTAAACTAGAGACTCCACAACTAGAAACTCCACAACCAGAAACTCCACAACTAAAAACTCCACAACTAAAAACTCCACAACTTGAGACTCCACAACTAGAAACTCCACAACTCAAAACTCCACAACTGGAAACTCCACAATTAGAAACTCCACAACCAGAAACTCCACAACTAGAAACTCCACAACTAAAAACTCCACAACTGGAAACTCCACAACTAGACACTCCACAACTAGAAACTCTACAACTAGAGACTCCGCAACTAGAAACTCCACAACCAGAGACTCTGCAACTAGAAACTCCGCAACTAGAAACTCCGCAGCTAGAAACTCCACAACTCAAAACTCCACAACTAGAAACTCCAAAACTCGAAACTCCACAACTAGAAACTCCACAACTGGAAACTCCACAACTAGACAGTCCACAACTAAAAACTCTTCAACTAGAAACTCCTAAACTAGAGACTCCACAACTAGAGAATCTACAACTAGAGACTTCAAACTAGAAACTCAACAACTAGAAACTTCAAAACTCGAAACTCTACTAGAATCTACACAACTGGAAACTCCACAACTAGACACTCGACAACTAGAAACTCCGCAACTAGAAACTGCAACTATGGAACTCCGCAACTAAAAACTCCGCAACAAGAAATTCCACAGCTAGAAACACCACAACTAGACACTCCGCAACTAGAAACTCCACAACTTGAGACGCCGCAACTAGAAACTCCACAACTTGAAACTTCACAACTAGAAACTCCACAACTATAATCTCTACAACTAGAGACTCCTCAACTAGAGAATTCGCAACTAGAAACTCCAAAACTAGAGACTCTGCAACTAGAAACTCCGCAGCTAGAACCTCCACAACTAGAAACTCCACAACTAGAAACTCCACAACTAGAAACTCCACAACTCGAAACTCCACAACTCAAAACTCCACAACTTGAAACTCAACAACTAGAGACTCCACAACTACAAACTCCACAACTAGAAACTCCACAACTAGAAATTCCACAACAAGAAACTCCACAACTGGAAACTCCAAATTTTGAGACTCCGCCACTTGAAACTCCACAACTAGAAACTCCGCTATTAAAACTCCGCAACTAGAAACTCCGCAACTAGAAACTCCGCAACTTGAAACTCCACAACTTGATACTCCACAACTGGAAACTCCACAACTAGATACTTCACAACTGGAAACTCCACAACTAGATACTCCACAACTGGAAACTCCACAACCAGAAAGTCCACAACTAGAGACTCCAAAACTCGAAACTCCACAACTAGAAACTCCACAACTAGAAAATCCACAACCAGAGACTCTGCAATTCCACAACTAGAAACTCCACAACTGGAAACTCCACAACTAGATACTCCGCAACTAGAAACTCCACAACTAGAGACTCCACAACTTGAAACTCCACAACTAGAAACTCCACAACTAGAAACTCTGCATTAGAGACTCCACAACTAGAACCTCCACAACTACAAACTCTACAAATAGAGACTCTGCTACAAGAAATTTCATGTCTAGAAAGTCCACAACCAGAAACTCTACAACTGGAAACTCCACAACTAGAAACTCCACAACTAGAAACTCCACAACTAGAGATACCGCAACTAGAAACTCCACAACCAGAGACTCTGCATATAGAAACTCCGCAGCTAGAAACTCCACAAATAGAAACTCCGCAACTTGAAACTCCACAACTAGATACTCCACAACTGGAAACTCCACAACTAGATACTCCAAAACTGGAAACTCCACAACCAGAAACTCCACAACTAGAGACTCCCAAACTCGAAACTCCACAACTACAAACTCCACAACTAGATACTCCACAACTGGAAACTCCACAACCAGAAACTCCACAACTAGAGACTCCAAAACTCGAAACTCCACAACTAGAAACTCCACAACTAAAAAGTCCACAACCAGAGACTCTGCAATTCCACAACTAGAAACTCCACAACTGGAAACTCCACAACTAGACACTCCACAACTAGAAACTCCAGAACCAGAAACTCCAAAACTCGAAACTCCACAACTCGAAACTCCACAACTCGAAACTCCACAACTGGAAACTCCACAACTAGACACTCCACAACTAAAAACTCTTCAACTAGAAACTCTTAAACTAGAGACTCCACAACTAGAAACTCCACAACCAGAAACTCCACAACTAGAAACTCCACAACTAAAAACTCCGCAACTAGAGACTCACCAACTAGAAACTCCACAACTAGAAACTCCACAACTACAAACTCCACAAATACAGACTCGTCAACTAGAAATTCCATATCTAGAAACTCCACAACTAAAAACTGCAAAACTAGAGACTTCTCAACTAGAAACTCAACAACTAGAAACTCCACAACTAAAAACTCCACAACTGGAAACTCCACAACTTGAGACTCCGCAACATGAAACTTCACAACTGGAAACTCCACAACTAGATACTCCACAACTGGAAACTCCGCAACTAGAAACTCCACAACTAGACGCCACAACTTGAAACTCCACAACTAGAGACTCCGGAACTAGAAACTCCACAACTAGAGACTTCGCAACTCCACAACTAGAAACTCCACAACTGGAAACTCCACAACTAGATACTCCGCAACTGGAAACTCCACAACTAGATACTCCACAACTTTAAACTCCACAACTTTAAACTCCACAACTTGAGACTCCACAACTAGAAACTCCACAACTAGAGACTCCACAATTTGAAACTCCACAACTAGAAACTCCACAACTAGAAACTCTGCAACTAGAGACTCCACAACTAGAAACTCCACAACTACGAACTCTACAAGTAAAGACTCGGCTACAAGAAATTTCATGTCTAGAAAGTCCACAACTAAAAACTCCACAACTGGAAACTCCACAACTAGAAACTCCACAACTAGAAACTCCACAACTGGAAACTCCACAACTAGACACTCCACAACTAGAAACTCCAAAACCAGAAACTCCACAACTAGAAACTCCACAACTAGAAGCTTCACAACTAGAGACTCTGCAACTAAAGACTCCACAACTAGAAACTCCACAACTAGAAACTCCACAACCAGAGACTCTGCAATTCCACAACTAGAAACTCCACAACTAAATTTTCTGCAACTAGAAACTCCGCAACTAGAAACTCCACAACCAGAGACTCTGCAACTAGAAACTCCGCAACTAGAAACTACACAACTAGAGACTCCACAACTAGATACTTCACAACTGGAAACCCCACAACTAGATACTCCACAACTGGAAACTCCACAACTAGAAACTCCACAAATAGAAACTCCACAACCAGAAACTCCACAACCAGAAACTCCACAACTAGAAACTTCACAACTAGAGACTCCGCAACTAGAGACTCCACAACTAGAAACTCCACAACTATAAACTCCACAACCAGATTCTCTGCATTTCCACAACTAGAAACTCCACAACTGCAAACTCCACAGATAGATACTCCGCAACTAGAAACTCCACAACTAGAGACTCCACAACTTGAAACTCCACAACTAGAAACTCCACAACTAGAAACTCTGCCACTAGAGACTCCACAACTAGAAACTCCACAACTACGCACTCTACAAGTAAAGACTCGGCTACAAGAAATTTCATGTCTAGAAAGTCCACAACTAAAAACTCCACAACTGGAAACTCCACAACTAGAAACTCCACATCTAGAAACTCCAAAACTAGAAGCTTCACAACTAGAGACTCTGCAACTAAAGACTCCACAACTAGAAACTCCACAACTAGAAACTCCACAACCAGAGACTCTGCAATTCCACAACTAGAAACTCCACAACTAAATTTTCTGCAACTAGAAACTCCGCAACTAGAAACTCCACAACCAGAGACTCTGCAACTAGAAACTCCGCAACTAGAAACTACGCAGCTAGAAACTACACAACTAGAGACTCCACAACTAGAAACTTCACAACTAGAAACTCCGCAACTAGAGACTCCACCACTAGAAACTCCACAACTAGAAACTCCACAACCAGAAACTCCACAACTAGAAACTCCACAACTAAAAACTCCGCAACTAGAGACTCACCAACTAGAAACTCCACAAGTGGAAACTCCACAACTACAAACTCCACAAATAAAGACTCGGCAACTAGAAATTCCATATCTAGAAACTCCACAACTAAAAACTGCAAAACTAGAGACTTCTCAACTAGAAACTCAACAACTAGAAACTCCACAACTAAAAACTCCGCAACTGGAAACTCCACAACTTGAGACTCCGCAACTTGAAACTTCACAACAGGAAACTCAACAACTATATACTCCACAACTGGAAACTCCACAACTAGAAACTCCACAACTAGACGCCACAACTTGAAACTCCACAACTAGAGACTCCGCAACTAGAAACTGCACAACTAGAGACTCCGCAACTCCACAACTAGAAACTCTACAACTGGAAACTCCACAACTAGATACTCCGCAACTGGAAACTCCACAACTAGAGAATCAACAACTTGAAACTCCACAACTTTAAACTCTACAACTTGAGACTCCACAACTAGAAACTCCACAACTCAAAACTCCACAACTGGAAACTCCACAATTAGAAACTCCACAACCAGAAACTCCACAACTAGAAACTCCACAACTAAAAACTCCACAACTAGATACTCCGCAACTAGAAACTCCACAACCAGAGACTCTGCAACTAGAAACTCCGCAACTAGAAACTCCGCAGCTAGAAACTCCACAACTCAAAACTCCACAACTAGAAACTCCAAAACTCGAAACTCCACAACTAGAAACTCCACAACTGGAAACTCCACAACTAGGCAGTCCACAACTAAAAACTCTTCAACTAGAAACTCCTAAACTAGAGACTCAACAACTAGAGAATCTACAACTAGAGACTTCAAACTAGAAACTCAACAACTAGAAACTTCAAAACTCGAAACTCTACTAGAATCTACACAACTGGAAACTCCACAACTAGACACTCCACAACTAGAAACTCCTCAACTAGAGACTGCAACTATGGAACTCCGCAACTAAAAACTCCGCAACAAGAAATTCCACAGCTAGAAACACCACAACTAGACACTCCGCAACTAGAAACTCCACAACTTGAGACGCCGCAACTAGAAACTCCACAACTTGAAACTTCACAACTAGAAACTCCACAACTAGAAACTCTACAACTAGAGACTCCTCAACTAGAGAATTCGCAACTAGAAACTCCAAAACTAGAGACTCTGCAACTAGAAACTCCGCAGCTAGAACCTCCACAACTAGAAACTCCACAACTAGAAACTCCACAACTAGAAACTCCACAACTAGAAACTCCACAACTCAAAACTCCACAACTTGAAACTCAACAACTAGAGACTCCAAAACTACAAACTCCACAACTAGAAACTCCACAACTAGAAACTCCAAACTGGAAACTCCAAAACTTGAGACTCCGCAACTTGAAACTCCACGACTAGAAACTCCGCTATTAAAAACTCCGCAACTAGAAACTCCGCAACTAGAAACTCCGCAACTTGAAACTCCACAACTAGATACTCCACAACTGGAAACTCCACAACTAGATACTTCACAACTGGAAACTCCACAACTAGATACTCCACAACCGGAAACTTCACAACCAGAAACTAAACAACTAGAGACTACAAAACTCGAAACTCCACAACTAGAAACTCCACAACTAGAAAATCCACAACCAGAGACTCTGCAATTCCACAACTAGAAACTCCACAACTGGAAACTCCACAACTAGATACTCCACAACTTGAAACTTCACAACTAGAAACTCCATAACTAGAAACTCTGCAACTAGAGACTCCAGAACTAAAACCTCCACAACTACAAACTCTACAAATAGAGACTCTGCTACAAGAAATTTCATGTCTAGAAAGTCCACAACCAGAAACTCTACAACTGGAAACTCCACAACTAGAAACTCCACAACTAGAAACTCCACAACTAGAGATTCCGCAACTAGAAACTCCACAACCAGAGACTCTGCAACTAGAAACTCCGCAGCTAGAAACTCCACAAATAGAAACTCCGCAACTTGAAACTCCACAACTAGATACTCCACAACTGGAAACTCCACAACTAGATACTTCACAACTGGAAACTCCACAACTAGATACTCCACAACTGGAAACTCCACAACCAGAAACTCCACAACTGGAGACTCCAAAACTCGAAACTCCACAACTAGAAACTCCACAACTAGAAAATCCACAACCAGAGACTCTGCAATTCCACAACTAGAAACTCCACAACTGGAAACTCCACAACTAGATACTCCGCAACCAGAAACTCCACAACTAGAGACTCCACAACTTGAAACTCCACAACTAGAAACTCCACAACTTGAAACCTCACAACCTTAAGTAACGCAACTAGAAAATCCACAGCTAGAGATTCTGTAACTAGAAACTACACAACTAGAAACTCCACAACTCAAAACTCCACAACTAGAAACTCCAAGACTCGAAACTCCACAACTCAAAACTCCACAACTGGAAACTCCACAACTAGACACTCCACAACTAAAACTCTTCAACTAGAAACTCCTAAACTAGAGACTCCACAACTAGAAACTCCACAACCAGAAACTCCACAACTAAAAACTCCACAACTAAAAACTCCACAACTTGAGACTCCACAACTAGAAACTCCACAACTCAAAACTCCACAACTGGAAACTCCACAATTAGAAACTCCACAACCAGAAACTCCACAACTAGAAACTCCACAACTAAAAACTCCACAACTGGAAACTCCACAACTAGACACTCCACAACTAGAAACTCTACAACTAGAGACTCCGCAACTAGAAACTCCACAACCAGAGACTCTGCAACTAGAAACTCCGCAACTAGAAACTCCGCAGCTAGAAACTCCACAACTCAAAACTCCACAACTAGAAACTCCAAAACTCGAAACTCCACAACTAGAAACTCCACAACTGGAAACTCCACAACTAGACAGTCCACAACTAAAAACTCTTCAACTAGAAACTCCTAAACTAGAGACTCCACAACTAGAGAATCTACAACTAGAGACTTCAAACTAGAAACTCAACAACTAGAAACTTCAAAACTCGAAACTCTACTAGAATCTACACAACTGGAAACTCCACAACTAGACACTCGACAACTAGAAACTCCGCAACTAGAAACTGCAACTATGGAACTCCGCAACTAAAAACTCCGCAACAAGAAATTCCACAGCTAGAAACACCACAACTAGACACTCCGCAACTAGAAACTCCACAACTTGAGACGCCGCAACTAGAAACTCCACAACTTGAAACTTCACAACTAGAAACTCCACAACTATAATCTCTACAACTAGAGACTCCTCAACTAGAGAATTCGCAACTAGAAACTCCAAAACTAGAGACTCTGCAACTAGAAACTCCGCAGCTAGAACCTCCACAACTAGAAACTCCACAACTAGAAACTCCACAACTAGAAACTCCACAACTCTAAACTCCACAACTCAAAACTCCACAACTTGAAACTCAACAACTAGAGACTCCACAACTACAAACTCCACAACTAGAAACTCCACAACTAGAAATTCCACAACAAGAAACTCCACAACTGGAAACTCCAAATTTTGAGACTCCGCCACTTGAAACTCCACAACTAGAAACTCCGCTATTAAAACTCCGCAACTAGAAACTCCGCAACTAGAAACTCCGCAACTTGAAACTCCACAACTTGATACTCCACAACTGGAAACTCCACAACTAGATACTTCACAACTGGAAACTCCACAACTAGATACTCCACAACTGGAAACTCCACAACCAGAAAGTCCACAACTAGAGACTCCAAAACTCGAAACTCCACAACTAGAAACTCCACAACTAGAAAATCCACAACCAGAGACTCTGCAATTCCACAACTAGAAACTCCACAACTGGAAACTCCACAACTAGATACTCCGCAACTAGAAACTCCACAACTAGAGACTCCACAACTTGAAACTCCACAACTAGAAACTCCACAACTAGAAACTCTGCATTAGAGACTCTGCTACAAGAAATTTCATGTCTAGAAAGTCCACAACCAGAAACTCTACAACTGGAAACTCCACAACTAGAAACTCCACAACTAGAAACTCCACAACTAGAGATACCGCAACTAGAAACTCCACAACCAGAGACTCTGCATATAGAAACTCCGCAGCTAGAAACTCCACAAATAGAAACTCCGCAACTTGAAACTCCACAACTAGATACTCCACAACTGGAAACTCCACAACTAGATACTCCAAAACTGGAAACTCCACAACCAGAAACTCCACAACTAGAGACTCCCAAACTCGAAACTCCACAACTACAAACTCCACAACTAGATACTCCACAACTGGAAACTCCACAACCAGAAACTCCACAACTAGAGACTCCAAAACTCGAAACTCCACAACTAGAAACTCCACAACTAAAAAGTCCACAACCAGAGACTCTGCAATTCCACAACTAGAATCTCCACAACTGGAAACTCCACAACTAGACACTCCACAACTAGAAACTCCAGAACCAGAAACTCCAAAACTCGAAACTCCACAACTCGAAACTCCACAACTCGAAACTCCACAACTGGAAACTCCACAACTAGACACTCCACAACTAAAAACTCTTCAACTAGAAACTCTTAAACTAGAGACTCCACAACTAGAAACTCCACAACCAGAAACTCCACAACTAGAAACTCCACAACTAAAAACTCCGCAACTAGAGACTCACCAACTAGAAACTCCACAACTAGAAACTCCACAACTACAAACTCCACAAATACAGACTCGTCAACTAGAAATTCCATATCTAGAAACTCCACAACTAAAAACTGCAAAACTAGAGACTTCTCAACTAGAAACTCAACAACTAGAAACTCCACAACTAAAAACTCCACAACTGGAAACTCCACAACTTGAGACTCCGCAACATGAAACTTCACAACTGGAAACTCCACAACTAGATACTCCACAACTGGAAACTCCACAACTAGAAACTCCACAACTAGACGCCACAACTTGAAACTCCACAACTAGAGACTCCGGAACTAGAAACTCCACAACTAGAGACTTCGCAACTCCACAACTAGAAACTCCACAACTGGAAACTCCACAACTAGATACTCCGCAACTGGAAACTCCACAACTAGATACTCCACAACTTTAAACTCCACAACTTTAAACTCCACAACTTGAGACTCCACAACTAGAAACTCCACAACTAGAGACTCCACAATTTGAAACTCCACAACTAGAAACTCCACAACTAGAAACTCTGCAACTAGAGACTCCACAACTAGAAACTCCACAACTACGAACTCTACAAGTAAAGACTCGGCTACAAGAAATTTCATGTCTAGAAAGTCCACAACTAAAAACTCCACAACTGGAAACTCCACAACTAGAAACTCCACAACTAGATACTCCACAACTGGAAACTCCACAACTAGACACTCCACAACTAGAAACTCCAAAACCAGAAACTCCACAACTAGAAACTCCACAACTAGAAGCTTCACAACTAGAGACTCTGCAACTAAAGACTCCACAACTAGAAACTCCACAACTAGAAACTCCACAACCAGAGACTCTGCAATTCCACAACTAGAAACTCCACAACCAAATTTTCTGCAACTAGAAACTCCGCAACTAGAAACTCCACAACCAGAGACTCTGCAACTAGAAACTCCGCAACTAGAAACTACACAACTAGAGACTCCACAACTAGAAACTTCACAACTAGAAACTCCGCAACTAGAGACTCCACCTCTAGAAACTCCACAACTAGAAACTCCACAACCAGAAACTCCACAACTAGAAACTCCACAACTAAAAACTCCGCAACTAGAGACTCACCAACTAGAAACTCCACAACTGGAAACTCCACAACTACAAACTCCACAAATAAAGACTCGGCAACTAGAAATTCCATATCTAGAAACTCCACAACTAAAAACTGCAAAACTAGAGTCTTCTCAACTAGAAACTCAACAACTAGAAACTCCACAACTAAACACTCCACAACTGGAAACTCCACAACTTGAGACTCCGCAACTTGAAACTTCACAACTGGAAACTCAACAACTAGATACTCCACAACTGGAAACTCCACAACTAGAAACTCCACAACTAGACGCCAACCCTTGAAACTCCACAACTAGAGACTCCACAACTAGAAACTGCACAACTAGAGACTCCGCAATTCCACAACTAGAAACTCCACAACTGGAAACTCCACAACTAGATACTCTGCAACTGGAAACTCCACAACTAGAGACTCAACAACTTGAAACTCCACAACTTTAAACTCCACAACTTGAGACTCCACAACTAGAAACTCCACCACTCAAAACTCCACAACTGGAAACTCCACAATTAGAAACTCCACAACCAGAAACTCAACAACTAGAAACTCCACAACTAAAAACTCCACAACTGGAAACTCCACAACTAGACACTCCACAACTAGAAACTCCACAACTAGAGACTCCGCAACTAGAAACTCCACAACCAGAGACTCTGCAACTAGAAACTCCGCAACTAGAAACTGCGCAGCTAGAAACTCCACAACTCAAAACTCCACAACTAGAAACTCCAAAACTCGAAACTCCACAACTAGAAACTCCACAACTGGAAACTCCACAACTAGACAGTCCACAACTAAAAACTCTTCAACTAGAAACTCCTAAACTAGAGACTCCACAACAAGAGAATCTATAACTAGAGACTTCAAACTAGAAACTCAACAACTAGAAACTTCAAAACTCGAAACTCTACTAGAATCTACACAACTATACACTCCACAACTAGACACTCCACAACTAGAAACTCCGCAACTAGAGACTGCAACTATAGAACTCCGCAACTAAAAACTCCGCAACAAGAAATTCCACAGCTAGAAACAGCACAACTAGACACTCCGCAACTAGAAACTCCACAACTTGAGACGCCGCAACTAGAAACTCTACAACTTGAAACTTCACAACTAGAAACTCCACAACTAGAAACTCTACAACTAGAGACTCCTCAACTAGAGAATTCGCAACTAGAAACTCCAAAACTAGAGACTCTGCAACTAGAAACTCCGCAGCTAGAACCTCCACAACTAGAAACTCCACAACTAGAAACTCCACAACTAGAAACTCCACAACTCGAAACTCCACAACTTGAAACTCAACAACTAGAGACTCAACAACTACAAACTCCACAACTAGAAACTCCACAACTAGAAACTCCAAAACTGGAAACTCCAAAACTTGAGACTCCGCAACTTGAAACTCCACAACTAGAAACTCCACTATTAAAAACTCCGCAACTAGAAACTCCGCAACTAGAAACTCCGCAACTTGAAACTCCACAACTAGATACTCCAACCTGGAAACTCCACAACTAGATACTTCACAACTGGAAACTCCACAACTAGATACTCCACAACTGGAAACTCCACAACCAGAAACTCCACAACTAGAGACTCTAAAACTCGAAACTCCACAACTAGAAACTCCACAACTAGAAAATCCACAACCAGAGACTCTGCAATTCCACAACTAGAAACTCCACAACTGGAAACTCCACAACTAGATACTCCACAACTAGAAACTCTGCAACTAGAGACTCCAGAACTAGAACCTCCACAACTACAAACTCTACAAATAGAGACTCTGCTACAAGAAATTTCATGTCTCTAAAGTCCACAACCAGAAACTCTACAACTGGAAACTCCACAACTAGAAACTCCACAACTAGAAACTCCACAACTAGAGATTCCGCAACTAGAAACTCGACAACCAGAGACTCTGCAACTAGAAACTCCGCAGCTAGAAACTCCACAAATAGAAACTCCGCAACTTGAAACTCCACAACTAGATACTCCACAACTGGAAACTCCACAACTAGATACTTCACAACTGGAAACTCCACAACTAGATACTCCACAACTGGAAACTCCACAACCAGAAACTCCACAACTAGAGACTCCAAAACTCGAAACTCCACAAGTAGAAACTCCACAACTAATAACTCAACAAGTAGAAACTCCACAGCATGAGACTCCGCAACTTGAAACTCCACAACTAGAAACTCCGCAACTAGAAACTCTACAACTAGGAACTCCGCAACTAGAAACTCCACAACAAGAAACTACACAACTCGAAACTCCACTACTAGATACTCCACAACTGGATACTCGACAACTAGAAACAAAACATCTAGAGACTCCACAACTGGAAACTCGAACACTAGAGACTCTGCAACTAGAAACTTCACAACTAGAGACTCCGCAACTCCACAACTAGATACTCCACAACTAGAAAATCCACAACTTGAAACTCCACAACTATAGACTCAACAACTTGAAACTCCACAAGTTTAAACTCCACAACTTAAGACTCCACAACTAGAAACTTCACAACTGGAAACTCCACAACTAGAAACTCCGCAACTTGAAACTCCGCAATAGGAGACTCTACAACTAGAATCTCCACAACTAGAAACTACAAAACTAGAAACTTCACAACTAGAAACTTCACAACTAGAAACTCTGCAACTAGAGACTCCACCACTAGAAACTCCACAACTAAAAACTCCGCAACCAGAAACTCCACAACTAGAAACTCCACAACTAGAAACTCCGCAACTAGAGACTCACGAACTACAAACTAAGACTCGGCAACTAGAAATTCCATATCTAGAAACTCCACAACTAAAAACTGCAAAACTAGAGACTTCTCAACTAGAAACTCAACAACTAGAAACTCCACAACTAAAACTCCACAACTGAAAACTCCACAACTTGAGACTCCGCAACTTGAAACTTCACACCTAGAAACTCCGCTATTAAAAACTCCGCAACTAGAAACTCCGCAACTAGAAATTCCACAACTTAAAACTCCACAACTAGATACTCCACAACTGGAAACTTTACAACTAGATACTTCACAACTGGAAACCCCACAACTAGATACTCCACAACTGGAAACTCCACAACTAGAAACTCCACAAGTAGAAACTCCACAACCAGAAACTCCACAACCAGAAACTCCACAACTAGAAACTTCACAACTAGAGACTCCGCAACTAGAGACTCCACAACTAGAAACTCCACAACTATAAACTCCACAACCAGATTCTCTGCATTTCCACAACTAGAAACTCCACAACTGCAAACTCCACAGATAGATACTCCGCAACTAGAAACTCCACAACTAGAGACTCCACAACTTGAAACTCCACAACTAGAAACTCCACAACTAGAAACTCTGCCACTAGAGACTCCACAACTAGAAACTCCACTACTACGCACTCTACAAGTAAAGACTCGGCTACAAGAAATTTCATGTCTAGAAAGTCCACAACTAAAAACTCCACAACTGGAAACTCCACAACTAGAAACTCCACATCTAGAAACTCCAAAACTAGAAGCTTCACAACTAGAGACTCTGCAACTAAAGACTCCACAACTAGAAACTCCACAACTAGAAACTCCACAACCAGAGACTCTGCAATTCCACAACTAGAAACTCCACAACTAAATTTTCTGCAACTAGAAACTCCGCAACTAGAAACTCCACAACCAGAGACTCTGCAACTAGAAACTCCGCAACTAGAAACTACGCAGCTAGAAACTACACAACTAGAGACTCCACAACTAGAAACTTCACAACTAGAAACTCCGCAACTAGAGACTCCACCACTAGAAACTCCACAACTAGAAACTCCACAACCAGAAACTCCACAACTAGAAACTCCACAACTAAAAACTCCGCAACTAGAGACTCACCAACTAGAAACTCCACAAGTGGAAACTCCACAACTACAAACTCCACAAATAAAGACTCGGCAACTAGAAATTCCATATCTAGAAACTCCACAACTAAAAACTGCAAAACTAGAGACTTCTCAACTAGAAACTCAACAACTAGAAACTCCACAACTAAAAACTCCGCAACTGGAAACTCCACAACTTGAGACTCCGCAACTTGAAACTTCACAACAGGAAACTCAACAACTATATACTCCACAACTGGAAACTCCACAACTAGAAACTCCACAACTAGACGCCACAACTTGAAACTCCACAACTAGAGACTCCGCAACTAGAAACTGCACAACTAGAGACTCCGCAACTCCACAACTAGAAACTCTACAACTGGAAACTCCACAACTAGATACTCCGCAACTGGAAACTCCACAACTAGAGACTCAACAACTTGAAACTCCACAACTTTAAACTCCACAACTTGAGACTCCACAACTAGAAACTCCACAACTCAAAACTCCACAACTGGAAACTCCACAATTAGAAACTCCACAACCAGAAACTCCACAACTAGAAACTCCACAACTAAAAACTCCACAACTAGATACTCCGCAACTAGAAACTCCACAACCAGAGACTCTGCAACTAGAAACTCCGCAGCTAGAAACTCCACAACTCAAAACTCCACAACTAGAAACTCCAAAACTCGAAACTCCACAACTAGAAACTCCACAACTGGAAACTCCACAACTAGGCAGTCCACAACTAAAAACTCTTCAACTAGAAACTCCTAAACTAGAGACTCAACAACTAGAGAATCTACAACTAGAGACTTCAAACTAGAAACTCAACAACTAGAAACTTCAAAACTCGAAACTCTACTAGAATCTACACAACTGGAAACTCAACAACTAGACACTCCACAACTAGAAACTCCTCAACTAGAGACTGCAACTATGGAACTCCGCAACTAAAAACTCCGCAACAAGAAATTCCACAGCTAGAAACACCACAACTAGACACTCCGCAACTAGAAACTCCACAACTTGAGACGCCGCAACTAGAAACTCCACAACTTGAAACTTCACAACTAGAAACTCCACAACTAGAAACTCTACAACTAGAGACTCCTCAACTAGAGAATTCGCAACTAGAAACTCCAAAACTAGAGACTCTGCAACTAGAAACTCCGCAGCTAGAACCTCCACAACTAGAAACTCCACAACTAGAAACTCCACAACTAGAAACTCCACAACTAGAAACTCCACAACTCAAAACTCCACAACTTGAAACTCAACAACTAGAGACTCCAAAACTACAAACTCCACAACTAGAAACTCCACAACTAGAAACTCCAAACTGGAAACTCCAAAACTTGAGACTCCGCAACTTGAAACTCCACGACTAGAAACTCCGCTATTAAAAACTCCGCAACTAGAAACTCCGCAACTAGAAACTCCGCAACTTGAAACTCCACAACTAGATACTCCACAACTGGAAACTCCACAACTAGATACTTCACAACTGGAAACTCCACAACTAGATACTCCACAACTGGAAACTTCACAACCAGAAACTCCACAACTAGAGACTCCAAAACTCGAAACTCCACAACTAGAAACTCCACAACTAGAAAATCCACAACCAGAGACTCTGCAATTCCACAACTAGAAACTCCACAACTGGAAACTCCACAACTAGATACTCCACAACTTGAAACTTCACAACTAGAAACTCCACAACTAGAAACTCTGCAACTAGAGACTCCAGAACTAAAACCTCCACAACTACAAACTCTACAAATAGAGACTCTGCTACAAGAAATTTTATGTCTAGAAAGTCCACAACCAGAAACTCTACAACTGGAAACTCCACAACTAGAAACTCCACAACTAGAAACTCCACAACTAGAGATTCCGCAACTAGAAACTCCACAACCAGAGACTCTGCAACTAGAAACTCCGCAGCTAGAAACTCCACAAATAGAAACTCCGCAACTTGAAACTCCACAACTAGATACTCCACAACTGGAAACTCCACAACTAGATACTTCACAACTGGAAACTCCACAACTAGATACTCCACAACTGGAAACTCCACAACCAGAAACTCCACAACTGGAGACTCCAAAACTCGAAACTCCACAACTAGAAACTCCACAACTAGAAAATCCACAACCAGAGACTCTGCAATTCCACAACTAGAAACTCCACAACTGGAAACTCCACAACTAGATACTCCGCAACCAGAAACTCCACAACTAGAGACTCCACAACTTGAAACTCCACAACTAGAAACTCCACAACTTGAAACCTCACAACCTTAAGTAACGCAACTAGAAAATCCACAGCTAGAGATTCTGTAACTAGAAACTACACAACTAGAAACTCCACAACTCAAAACTCCACAACTAGAAACTCCAAAACTCGAAACTCCACAACTCAAAACTCCACAACTGGAAACTCCACAACTAGACACTCCACAACTAAAACTCTTCAACTAGAAACTCCTAAACTAGAGACTCCACAACTAGAAACTCCACAACCAGAAACTCCACAACTAAAAACTCCACAACTAAAAACTCCACAACTTGAGACTCCACAACTAGAAACTCCACAACTCAAAACTCCACAACTGGAAACTCCACAATTAGAAACTCCACAACCAGAAACTCCACAACTAGAAACTCCACAACTAAAAACTCCACAACTGGAAACTCCACAACTAGACACTCCACAACTAGAAACTCTACAACTAGAGACTCCGCAACTAGAAACTCCACAACCAGAGACTCTGCAACTAGAAACTCCGCAACTAGAAACTCCGCAGCTAGAAACTCCACAACTCAAAACTCCACAACTAGAAACTCCAAAACTCGAAACTCCACAACTAGAAACTCCACAACTGGAAACTCCACAACTAGACAGTCCACAACTAAAAACTCTTCAACTAGAAACTCCTAAACTAGAGACTCCACAACTAGAGAATCTACAACTAGAGACTTCAAACTAGAAACTCAACAACTAGAAACTTCAAAACTCGAAACTCTACTAGAATCTACACAACTGGAAACTCCACAACTAGACACTCGACAACTAGAAACTCCGCAACTAGAAACTGCAACTATGGAACTCCGCAACTAAAAACTCCGCAACAAGAAATTCCACAGCTAGAAACACCACAACTAGACACTCCGCAACAAGAAACTCCACAACTTGAGACGCCGCAACTAGAAACTCCACAACTTGAAACTTCACAACTAGAAACTCCACAACTATAATCTCTACAACTAGAGACTCCTCAACTAGAGAATTCGCAACTAGAAACTCCAAAACTAGAGACTCTGCAACTAGAAACTCCGCAGCTAGAACCTCCACAACTAGAAACTCCACAACTAGAAACTCCACAACTAGAAACTCCACAACTCGAAACTCCACAACTCAAAACTCCACAACTTGAAACTCAACAACTAGAGACTCCACAACTACAAACTCCACAACTAGAAACTCCACAACTAGAAATTCCACAACAAGAAACTCCACAACTGGAAACTCCAAATTTTGAGACTCCGCCACTTGAAACTCCACAACTAGAAACTCCGCTATTAAAACTCCGCAACTAGAAACTCCGCAACTAGAAACTCCGCAACTTGAAACTCCACAACTTGATACTCCACAACTGGAAACTCCACAACTAGATACTTCACAACTGGAAACTCCACAACTAGATACTCCACAACTGGAAACTCCACAACCAGAAAGTCCACAACTAGAGACTCCAAAACTCGAAACTCCACAACTAGAAACTCCACAACTAGAAAATCCACAACCAGAGACTCTGCAATTCCACAACTAGAAACTCCACAACTGGAAACTCCACAACTAGATACTCCGCAACTAGAAACTCCACAACTAGAGACTCCACAACTTGAAACTCCACAACTAGAAACTCCACAACTAGAAACTCTGCATTAGAGACTCCACAACTAGAACCTCCACAACTACAAACTATACAAATAGAGACTCTGCTACAAGAAATTTCATGTCTAGGAAGTCCACAACCAGAAACTCTACAACTGGAAACTCCACAACTAGAAACTCCACAACTAGAAACTCCACAACTAGAGATACCGCAACTAGAAACTCCACAACCAGAGACTCTGCATATAGAAACTCCGCAGCTAGAAACTCCACAAATAGAAACTCCGCAACTTGAAACTCCACAACTAGATACTCCACAACTGGAAACTCCACAACTAGATACTCCAAAACTGGAAACTCCACAACCAGAAACTCCACAACTAGAGACTCCCAAACTCGAAACTCCACAACTACAAACTCCACAACTAGATACTCCACAACTGGAAACTCCACAACCAGAAACTCCACAACTAGAGACTCCAAAACTCGAAACTCCACAACTAGAAACTCCACAACTAAAAAGTCCACAACCAGAGACTCTGCAATTCCACAACTAGAAACTCCACAACTGGAAACTCCACAACTAGACACTCCACAACTAGAAACTCCAGAACCAGAAACTCCAAAACTCGAAACTCCACAACTCGAAACTCCACAACTCGAAACTCCACAACTGGAAACTCCACAACTAGACACTCCACAACTAAAAACTCTTCAACTAGAAACTCTTAAACTAGAGACTCCACAACTAGAAACTCCACAACCAGAAACTCCACAACTAGAAACTCCACAACTAAAAACTCCGCAACTAGAGACTCACCAACTAGAAACTCCACAACTAGAAACTCCACAACTACAAACTCCACAAATACAGACTCGTCAACTAGAAATTCCATATCTAGAAACTCCACAACTAAAAACTGCAAAACTAGAGACTTCTCAACTAGAAACTCAACAACTAGAAACTCCACAACTAAAAACTCCACAACTGGAAACTCCACATCTTGAGACTCCGCAACATGAAACTTCACAACTGGAAACTCCACAACTAGATACTCCACAACTGGAAACTCCGCAACTAGAAACTCCACAACTAGACGCCACAACTTGAAACTCCACAACTAGAGACTCCGGAACTAGAAACTCCACAACTAGAGACTTCGCAACTCCACAACTAGAAACTCCACAACTGGAAACTCCACAACTAGATACTCCGCAACTGGAAACTCCACAACTAGATACTCCACAACTTTAAACTCCACAACTTTAAACTCCACAACTTGAGACTCCACAACTAGAAACTCCACAACTAGAGACTCCACAATTTGAAACTCCACAACTAGAAACTCCACAACTAGAAACTCTGCAACTAGAGACTCCACAACTAGAAACTCCACAACTACGAACTCTACAAGTAAAGACTCGGCTACAAGAAATTTCATGTCTAGAAAGTCCACAACTAAAAACTCCACAACTGGAAACTCCACAACTAGAAACTCCACAACTAGAAACTCCACAACTGGAAACTCCACAACTAGACACTCCACAACTAGAAACTCCAAAACCAGAAACTCCACAACTAGAAACTCCACAACTAGAAGCTTCACAACTAGAGACTCTGCAACTAAAGACTCCACAACTAGAAACTCCACAACTAGAAACTCCACAACCAGAGACTCTGCAATTCCACAACTAGAAACTCCACAACTAAATTTTCTGCAACTAGAAACTCCGCAACTAGAAACTCCACAACCAGAGACTCTGCAACTAGAAACTCCGCAACTAGAAACTACACAACTAGAGACTCCACAACTAGATACTTCACAACTGGAAACCCCACAACTAGATACTCCACAACTGGAAACTCCACAACTAGAAACTCCACAAATAGAAACTCCACAACCAGAAACTCCACAACCAGAAACTCCACAACTAGAAACTTCACAACTAGAGACTCCGCAACTAGAGACTCCACAACTAGAAACTCCACAACTATAAACTCCACAACCAGATTCTCTGCATTTCCACAACTAGAAACTCCACAACTGCAAACTCCACAGATAGATACTCCGCAACTAGAAACTCCACAACTAGAGACTCCACAACTTGAAACTCCACAACTAGAAACTCCACAACTAGAAACTCTGCCACTAGAGACTCCACAACTAGAAACTCCACAACTACGCACTCTACAAGTAAAGACTCGGCTACAAGAAATTTCATGTCTAGAAAGTCCACAACTAAAAACTCCACAACTGGAAACTCCACAACTAGAAACTCCACATCTAGAAACTCCAAAACTAGAAGCTTCACAACTAGAGACTCTGCAACTAAAGACTCCACAACTAGAAACTCCACAACTAGAAACTCCACAACCAGAGACTCTGCAATTCCACAACTAGAAACTCCACAACTAAATTTTCTGCAACTAGAAACTCCGCAACTAGAAACTCCACAACCAGAGACTCTGCAACTAGAAACTCCGCAACTAGAAACTACGCAGCTAGAAACTACACAACTAGAGACTCCACAACTAGAAACTTCACAACTAGAAACTCCGCAACTAGAGACTCCACCACTAGAAACTCCACAACTAGAAACTCCACAACCAGAAACTCCACAACTAGAAACTCCACAACTAAAAACTCCGCAACTAGAGACTCACCAACTAGAAACTCCACAAGTGGAAACTCCACAACTACAAACTCCACAAATAAAGACTCGGCAACTAGAAATTCCATATCTAGAAACTCCACAACTAAAAACTGCAAATCTAGAGACTTCTCAACTAGAAACTCAACAACTAGAAACTCCACAACTAAAAACTCCGCAACTGGAAACTCCACAACTTGAGACTCCGCAACTTGAAACTTCACAACAGGAAACTCAACAACTATATACTCCACAACTGGAAACTCCACAACTAGAAACTCCACAACTAGACGCCACAACTTGAAACTCCACAACTAGAGACTCCGCAACTAGAAACTGCACAACTAGAGACTCCGCAACTCCACAACTAGAAACTCTACAACTGGAAACTCCACAACTAGATACTCCGCAACTGGAAACTCCACAACTAGAGACTCAACAACTTGAAACTCCACAACTTTAAACTCTACAACTTGAGACTCCACAACTAGAAACTCCACAACTCAAAACTCCACAACTGGAAACTCCACAATTAGAAACTCCACAACCAGAAACTCCACAACTAGAAACTCCACAACTAAAAACTCCACAACTAGATACTCCGCAACTAGAAACTCCACAACCAGAGACTCTGCAACTAGAAACTCCGCAACTAGAAACTCCGCAGCTAGAAACTCCACAACTCAAAACTCCACAACTAGAAACTCCAAAACTCGAAACTCCACAACTAGAAACTCCACAACTGGAAACTCCACAACTAGGCAGTCCACAACTAAAAACTCTTCAACTAGAAACTCCTAAACTAGAGACTCAACAACTAGAGAATCTACAACTAGAGACTTCAAACTAGAAACTCAACAACTAGAAACTTCAAAACTCGAAACTCTACTAGAATCTACACAACTGGAAACTCCACAACTAGACACTCCACAACTAGAAACTCCTCAACTAGAGACTGCAACTATGGAACTCCGCAACTAAAAACTCCGCAACAAGAAATTCCACAGCTAGAAACACCACAACTAGACACTCCGCAACTAGAAACTCCACAACTTGAGACGCCGCAACTAGAAACTCCACAACTTGAAACTTCACAACTAGAAACTCCACAACTAGAAACTCTACAACTAGAGACTCCTCAACTAGAGAATTCGCAACTAGAAACTCCAAAACTAGAGACTCTGCAACTAGAAACTCCGCAGCTAGAACCTCCACAACTAGAAACTCCACAACTAGAAACTCCACAACTAGAAACTCCACAACTAGAAACTCCACAACTCAAAACTCCACAACTTGAAACTCAACAACTAGAGACTCCAAAACTACAAACTCCACAACTAGAAACTCCACAACTAGAAACTCCAAACTGGAAACTCCAAAACTTGAGACTCCGCAACTTGAAACTCCACGACTAGAAACTCCGCTATTAAAAACTCCGCAACTAGAAACTCCGCAACTAGAAACTCCGCAACTTGAAACTCCACAACTAGATACTCCACAACTGGAAACTCCACAACTAGATACTTCACAACTGGAAACTCCACAACTAGATACTCCACAACCGGAAACTTCACAACCAGAAACTCCACAACTAGAGACTCCAAAACTCGAAACTCCACAACTAGAAACTCCACAACTAGAAAATCCACAACCAGAGACTCTGCAATTCCACAACTAGAAACTCCACAACTGGAAACTCCACAACTAGATACTCCACAACTTGAAACTTCACAACTAGAAACTCCACAACTAGAAACTCTGCAACTAGAGACTCCAGAACTAAAACCTCCACAACTACAAACTCTACAAATAGAGACTCTGCTACAAGAAATTTCATGTCTAGAAAGTCCACAACCAGAAACTCTACAACTGGAAACTCCACAACTAGAAACTCCACAACTAGAAACTCCACAACTAGAGATTCCGCAACTAGAAACTCCACAACCAGAGACTCTGCAACTAGAAACTCCGCAGCTAGAAACTCCACAAATAGAAACTCCGCAACTTGAAACTCCACAACTAGATACTCCACAACTGGAAACTCCACAACTAGATACTTCACAACTGGAAACTCCACAACTAGATACTCCACAACTGGAAACTCCACAACCAGAAACTCCACAACTGGAGACTCCAAAACTCGAAACTCCACAACTAGAAACTCCACAACTAGAAAATCCACAACCAGAGACTCTGCAATTCCACAACTAGAAACTCCACAACTGGAAACTCCACAACTAGATACTCCGCAACCAGAAACTCCACAACTAGAGACTCCACAACTTGAAACTCCACAACTAGAAACTCCACAACTTGAAACCTCACAACCTTAAGTAACGCAACTAGAAAATCCACAGCTAGAGATTCTGTAACTAGAAACTACACAACTAGAAACTCCACAACTCAAAACTCCACAACTAGAAACTCCAAAACTCGAAACTCCACAACTCAAAACTCCACAACTGGAAACTCCACAACTAGACACTCCACAACTAAAACTCTTCAACTAGAAACTCCTAAACTAGAGACTCCACAACTAGAAACTCCACAACCAGAAACTCCACAACTAAAAACTCCACAACTAAAAACTCCACAACTTGAGACTCCACAACTAGAAACTCCACAACTCAAAACTCCACAACTGGAAACTCCACAATTAGAAACTCCACAACCAGAAACTCCACAACTAGAAACTCCACAACTAAAAACTCCACAACTGGAAACTCCACAACTAGACACTCCACAACTAGAAACTCTACAACTAGAGACTCCGCAACTAGAAACTCCACAACCAGAGACTCTGCAACTAGAAACTCCGCAACTAGAAACTCCGCAGCTAGAAACTCCACAACTCAAAACTCCACAACTAGAAACTCCAAAACTCGAAACTCCACAACTAGAAACTCCACAACTGGAAACTCCACAACTAGACAGTCCACAACTAAAAACTCTTCAACTAGAAACTCCTAAACTAGAGACTCCACAACTAGAGAATCTACAACTAGAGACTTCAAACTAGAAACTCAACAACTAGAAACTTCAAAACTCGAAACTCTACTAGAATCTACACAACTGGAAACTCCACAACTAGACACTCGACAACTAGAAACTCCGCAACTAGAAACTGCAACTATGGAACTCCGCAACTAAAAACTCCGCAACAAGAAATTCCACAGCTAGAAACACCACAACTAGACACTCCGCAACTAAAAACTCCACAACTTGAGACGCCGCAACTAGAAACTCCACAACTTGAAACTTCACAACTAGAAACTCCACAACTATAATCTCTACAACTAGAGACTCCTCAACTAGAGAATTCGCAACTAGAAACTCCAAAACTAGAGACTCTGCAACTAGAAACTCCGCAGCTAGAACCTCCACAACTAGAAACTCCACAACTAGAAACTCCACAACTAGAAACTCCACAACTCGAAACTCCACAACTCAAAACTCCACAACTTGAAACTCAACAACTAGAGACTCCACAACTACAAACTCCACAACTAGAAACTCCACAACTAGAAATTCCACAACAAGAAACTCCACAACTGGAAACTCCAAATTTTGAGACTCCGCCACTTGAAACTCCACAACTAGAAACTCCGCTATTAAAACTCCGCAACTAGAAACTCCGCAACTAGAAACTCCGCAACTTGAAACTCCACAACTTGATACTCCACAACTGGAAACTCCACAACTAGATACTTCACAACTGGAAACTCCACAACTAGATACTCCACAACTGGAAACTCCACAACCAGAAAGTCCACAACTAGAGACTCCAAAACTCGAAACTCCACAACTAGAAACTCCACAACTAGAAAATCCACAACCAGAGACTCTGCAATTCCACAACTAGAAACTCCACAACTGGAAACTCCACAACTAGATACTCCGCAACTAGAAACTCCACAACTAGAGACTCCACAACTTGAAACTCCACAACTAGAAACTCCACAACTAGAAACTCTGCATTAGAGACTCCACAACTAGAACCTCCACAACTACAAACTCTACAAATAGAGACTCTGCTACAAGAAATTTCATGTCTAGAAAGTCCACAACCAGAAACTCTACAACTGGAAACTCCACAACTAGAAACTCCACAACTAGAAACTCCACAACTATAGATACCGCAACTAGAAACTCCACAACCAGAGGCTCTGCATATAGAAACTCCGCAGCTAGAAACTCCACAAATAGAAACTCCGCAACTTGAAACTCCACAACTAGATACTCCACAACTGGAAACTCCACAACTAGATACTCCAAAACTGGAAACTCCACAACCAGAAACTCCACAACTAGAGACTCCCAAACTCGAAACTCCACAACTACAAACTCCACAACTAGATACTCCACAACTGGAAACTCCACAACCAGAAACTCCACAACTAGAGACTCCAAAACTCGAAACTCCACAACTAGAAACTCCACAACTAAAAAGTCCACAACCAGAGACTCTGCAATTCCACAACTAGAAACTCCACAACTGGAAACTCCACAACTAGACACTCCACAACTAGAAACTCCAGAACCAGAAACTCCAAAACTCGAAACTCCACAACTCGAAACTCCACAACTCGAAACTCCACAACTGGAAACTCCACAACTAGACACTCCACAACTAAAAACTCTTCAACTAGAAACTCTTAAACTAGAGACTCCACAACTAGAAACTCCACAACCAGAAACTCCACAACTAGAAACTCCACAACTAAAAACTCCGCAACTAGAGACTCACCAACTAGAAACTCCACAACTAGAAACTCCACAACTACAAACTCCACAAATACAGACTCGTCAACTAGAAATTCCATATCTAGAAACTCCACAACTAAAAACTGCAAAACTAGAGACTTCTCAACTAGAAACTCAACAACTAGAAACTCCACAACTAAAAACTCCACAACTGGAAACTCCACAACTTGAGACTCCGCAACATGAAACTTCACAACTGGAAACTCCACAACTAGATACTCCACAACTGGAAACTCCACAACTAGAAACTCCACAACTAGACGCCACAACTTGAAACTCCACAACTAGAGACTCCGGAACTAGAAACTCCACAACTAGAGACTTCGCAACTCCACAACTAGAAACTCCACAACTGGAAACTCCACAACTAGATACTCCGCAACTGGAAACTCCACAACTAGATAATCCACAACTTTAAACTCCACAACTTTAAACTCCACAACTTGAGACTCCACAACTAGAAACTCCACAACTAGAGACTCCACAATTTGAAACTCCACAACTAGAAACTCCAAAACTAGAAACTCTGCAACTAGAGACTCCACAACTAGAAACTCCACAACTACGAACTCTACAAGTAAAGACTCGGCTACAAGAAATTTCATGTCTAGAAAGTCCACAACTAAAAACTCCACAACTGGAAACTCCACAACTAGAAACTCCACAACTAGAAACTCCACAACTGGAAACTCCACAACTAGACACTCCACAACTAGAAACTCCAAAACCAGAAACTCCACAACTAGAAACTCCACAACTAGAAGCTTCACAACTAGAGACTCTGCAACTAAAGACTCCACAACTAGAAACTCCACAACTAGAAACTCCACAACCAGAGACTCTGCAATTCCACAACTAGAAACTCCACAACTAAATTTTCTGCAACTAGAAACTCCGCAACTAGAAACTCCACAACCAGAGACTCTGCAACTAGAAACTCCGCAACTAGAAACTACACAACTAGAGACTCCACAACTAGAAACTTCACAACTAGAAACTCCGCAACTAGAGACTCCACCACTAGAAACTCCACAACTAGAAACTCCACAACCAGAAACTCCACAACTAGAAACTCCACAACTAAAAACTCCGCAACTAGAGACTCACCAACTAGAAACTCCACAACTGGAAACTCCACAACTACAAACTCCACAAATAAAGACTCGGCAACTAGAAATTCCATATCTAGAAACTCCACAACTAAAAACTGCAAAACTAGAGTCTTCTCAACTAGAAACTCAACAACTAGAAACTCCACAACTAAACACTCCACAACTGGAAACTCCACAACTTGAGACTCCGCAACTTGAAACTTCACAACTGGAAACTCAACAACTAGATACTCCACAACTGGAAACTCCACAACTAGAAACTCCACAACTAGACGCCAACCCTTGAAACTCCACAACTAGAGACTCCACAACTAGAAACTGCACAACTAGAGACTCCGCAATTCCACAACTAGAAACTCCACAACTGGAAACTCCACAACTAGATACTCCGCAACTGGAAACTCCACAACTAGAGACTCAACAACTTGAAACTCCACAACTTTAAACTCCACAACTTGAGACTCCACAACTAGAAACTCCACCACTCAAAACTCCACAACTGGAAACTCCACAATTAGAAACTCCACAACCAGAAACTCCACAACTAGAAACTCCACAACTAAAAACTCCACAACTGGAAACTCCACAACTAGACACTCCACAACTAGAAACTCCACAACTAGAGACTCCGCAACTAGAAACTCCACAACCAGAGACTCTGCAACTAGAAACTCCGCAACTAGAAACTGCGCAGCTAGAAACTCCACAACTCAAAACTCCACAACTAGAAACTCCAAAACTCGAAACTCCACAACTAGAAACTCCACAACTGGAAACTCCACAACTAGACAGTCCACAACTAAAAACTCTTCAACTAGAAACTCCTAAACTAGAGACTCCACAACAAGAGAATCTATAACTAGAGACTTCAAACTAGAAACTCAACAACTAGAAACTTCAAAACTCGAAACTCTACTAGAATCTACACAACTATACACTCCACAACTAGACACTCCACAACTAGAAACTCCGCAACTAGAGACTGCAACTATAGAACTCCGCAACTAAAAACTCCGCAACAAGAAATTCCACAGCTAGAAACAGCACAACTAGACACTCCGCAACTAGAAACTCCACAACTTGAGACGCCGCAACTAGAAACTCTACAACTTGAAACTTCACAACTAGAAACTCCACAACTAGAAACTCTACAACTAGAGACTCCTCAACTAGAGAATTCGCAACTAGAAACTCCAAAACTAGAGACTCTGCAACTAGAAACTCCGCAGCTAGAACCTCCACAACTAGAAACTCCACAACTAGAAACTCCACAACTAGAAACTCCACAACTCGAAACTCCACAACTCAACACTCCACAACTTGAAACTCAACAACTAGAGACTCAACAACTACAAACTCCACAACTAGAAACTCCACAACTAGAAACTCCACAACTGGAAACTCCAAAACTTGAGACTCCGCAACTTGAAACTCCACAACTAGAAACTCCACTATTAAAAACTCCGCAACTAGAAACTCCGCAACTAGAAACTCCGCAACTTGAAACTCCACAACTAGATACTCCAACCTGGAAACTCCACAACTAGATACTTCACAACTGGAAACTCCACAACTAGATACTCCACAACTGGAAACTCCACAACCAGAAACTCCACAACTAGAGACTCTAAAACTCGAAACTCCACAACTAGAAACTCCACAACTAGAAAATCCACAACCAGAGACTCTGCAATTCCACAACTAGAAACTCCACAACTGGAAACTCCACAACTAGATACTCCACAACTAGAAACTCTGCAACTAGAAACTCCAGAACTAGAACCTCCACAACTACAAACTCTACTAATAGAGACTCTGCTACAAGAAATTTCATGTCTCTAAAGTCCACAACCAGAAACTCTACAACTGGAAACTCCACAACTAGAAACTCCACAACTAGAAACTCCACAACTAGAGATTCCGCAACTAGAAACTCGACAACCAGAGACTCTGCAACTAGAAACTCCGCAGCTAGAAACTCCACAAATAGAAACTCCGCAACTTGAAACTCCACAACTAGATACTCCACAACTGGAAACTCCACAACTAGATACTTCACAACTGGAAACTCCACAACTAGATACTCCACAACTGGAAACTCCACAACCAGAAACTCCACAACTAGAGACTCCAAAACTCGAAACTCCACAAGTAGAAACTCCACAACTAATAACTCAACAAGTAGAAACTCCACAGCATGAGACTCCGCAACTTGAAACTCCACAACTAGAAACTCCGCAACTAGAAACTCTACAACTAGGAACTCCGCAACTAGAAACTCCACAACAAGAAACTACACAACTCGAAACTCCACTACTAGATACTCCACAACTGGATACTCGACAACTAGAAACAAAACATCTAGAGACTCCACAACTGGAAACTCGAACACTAGAGACTCTGCAACTAGAAACTTCACAACTAGAGACTCCGCAACTCCACAACTAGATACTCCACAACTAGAAAATCCACAACTTGAAACTCCACAACTATAGACTCAACAACTTGAAACTCCACAAGTTTAAACTCCACAACTTAAGACTCCACAACTAGAAACTTCACAACTGGAAACTCCACAACTAGAAACTCCGCAACTTGAAACTCCGCAATAGGAGACTCTACAACTAGAATCTCCACAACTAGAAACTACAAAACTAGAAACTTCACAACTAGAAACTTCACAACTAGAAACTCTGCAACTAGAGACTCCACCACTAGAAACTCCACAACTAAAAACTCCGCAACCAGAAACTCCACAACTAGAAACTCCACAACTAGAAACTCCGCAACTAGAGACTCACGAACTACAAACTAAGACTCGGCAACTAGAAATTCCATATCTAGAAACTCCACAACTAAAAACTGCAAAACTAGAGACTTCTCAACTAGAAACTCAACAACTAGAAACTCCACAACTAAAACTCCACAACTGAAAACTCCACAACTTGAGACTCCGCAACTTGAAACTTCACACCTAGAAACTCCGCTATTAAAAACTCCGCAACTAGAAACTCCGCAACTAGAAATTCCACAACTTAAAACTCCACAACTAGATACTCCACAACTGGAAACTTTACAACTAGATACTTCACAACTGGAAACCCCACAACTAGATACTCCACAACTGGAAACTCCACAACTAGAAACTCCACAAGTAGAAACTCCACAACCAGAAACTCCACAACCAGAAACTCCACAACTAGAAACTTCACAACTAGAGACTCCGCAACTAGAGACTCCACAACTAGAAACTCCACAACTATAAACTCCACAACCAGATTCTCTGCATTTCCACAACTAGAAACTCCACAACTGCAAACTCCACAGATAGATACTCCGCAACTAGAAACTCCACAACTAGAGACTCCACAACTTGAAACTCCACAACTAGAAACTCCACAACTAGAAACTCTGCCACTAGAGACTCCACAACTAGAAACTCCACAACTACGCACTCTACAAGTAAAGACTCGGCTACAAGAAATTTCATGTCTAGAAAGTCCACAACTAAAAACTCCACAACTGGAAACTCCACAACTAGAAACTCCACATCTAGAAACTCCAAAACTAGAAGCTTCACAACTAGAGACTCTGCAACTAAAGACTCCACAACTAGAAACTCCACAACTAGAAACTCCACAACCAGAGACTCTGCAATTCCACAACTAGAAACTCCACAACTAAATTTTCTGCAACTAGAAACTCCGCAACTAGAAACTCCACAACCAGAGACTCTGCAACTAGAAACTCCGCAACTAGAAACTACGCAGCTAGAAACTACACAACTAGAGACTCCACAACTAGAAACTTCACAACTAGAAACTCCGCAACTAGAGACTCCACCACTAGAAACTCCACAACTAGAAACTCCACAACCAGAAACTCCACAACTAGAAACTCCACAACTAAAAACTCCGCAACTAGAGACTCACCAACTAGAAACTCCACAAGTGGAAACTCCACAACTACAAACTCCACAAATAAAGACTCGGCAACTAGAAATTCCATATCTAGAAACTCCACAACTAAAAACTGCAAAACTAGAGACTTCTCAACTAGAAACTCAACAACTAGAAACTCCACAACTAAAAACTCCGCAACTGGAAACTCCACAACTTGAGACTCCGCAACTTGAAACTTCACAACAGGAAACTCAACAACTATATACTCCACAACTGGAAACTCCACAACTAGAAACTCCACAACTAGACGCCACAACTTGAAACTCCACAACTAGAGACTCCGCAACTAGAAACTGCACAACTAGAGACTCCGCAACTCCACAACTAGAAACTCTACAACTGGAAACTCCACAACTAGATACTCCGCAACTGGAAACTCCACAACTAGAGACTCAACAACTTGAAACTCCACAACTTTAAACTCCACAACTTGAGACTCCACAACTAGAAACTCCACAACTCAAAACTCCACAACTGGAAACTCCACAATTAGAAACTCCACAACCAGAAACTCCACAACTAGAAACTCCACAACTAAAAACTCCACAACTAGATACTCCGCAACTAGAAACTCCACAACCAGAGACTCTGCAACTAGAAACTCCGCAGCTAGAAACTCCACAACTCAAAACTCCACAACTAGAAACTCCAAAACTCGAAACTCCACAACTAGAAACTCCACAACTGGAAACTCCACAACTAGGCAGTCCACAACTAAAAACTCTTCAACTAGAAACTCCTAAACTAGAGACTCAACAACTAGAGAATCTACAACTAGAGACTTCAAACTAGAAACTCAACAACTAGAAACTTCAAAACTCGAAACTCTACTAGAATCTACACAACTGGAAACTCAACAACTAGACACTCCACAACTAGAAACTCCTCAACTAGAGACTGCAACTATGGAACTCCGCAACTAAAAACTCCGCAACAAGAAATTCCACAGCTAGAAACACCACAACTAGACACTCCGCAACTAGAAACTCCACAACTTGAGACGCCGCAACTAGAAACTCCACAACTTGAAACTTCACAACTAGAAACTCCACAACTAGAAACTCTACAACTAGAGACTCCTCAACTAGAGAATTCGCAACTAGAAACTCCAAAACTAGAGACTCTGCAACTAGAAACTCCGCAGCTAGAACCTCCACAACTAGAAACTCCACAACTAGAAACTCCACAACTAGAAACTCCACAACTAGAAACTCCACAACTCAAAACTCCACAACTTGAAACTCAACAACTAGAGACTCCAAAACTACAAACTCCACAACTAGAAACTCCACAACTAGAAACTCCAAACTGGAAACTCCAAAACTTGAGACTCCGCAACTTGAAACTCCACGACTAGAAACTCCGCTATTAAAAACTCCGCAACTAGAAACTCCGCAACTAGAAACTCCGCAACTAGAAACTCCACAACTAGATACTCCACAACTGGAAACTCCACAACTAGATACTTCACAACTGGAAACTCCACAACTAGATACTCCACAACTGGAAACTTCACAACCAGAAACTCCACAACTAGAGACTCCAAAACTCGAAACTCCACAACTAGAAACTCCACAACTAGAAAATCCACAACCAGAGACTCTGCAATTCCACAACTAGAAACTCCACAACTGGAAACTCCACAACTAGATACTCCACAACTTGAAACTTCACAACTAGAAACTCCACAACTAGAAACTCTGCAACTAGAGACTCCAGAACTAGAACCTCCACAACTACAAACTCTACAAATAGAGACTCTGCTACAAGAAATTTCATGTCTAGAAAGTCCACAACCAGAAACTCTACAACTGGAAACTCCACAACTAGAAACTCCACAACTAGAAACTCCACAACTAAAGATTCCGCAACTAGAAACTCCACAACCAGAGACTCTGCAACTAGAAACTCCGCAGCTAGAAACTCCACAAATAGAAACTCCGCAACTTGAAACTCCACAACTAGATACTCCACAACTGGAAACTCCAAAACTAGATACTTCACAACTGGAAACTCCACAACTAGATACTCCACAACTGGAAACTCCACAACCAGAAACTCCACAACTGGAGACTCCAAAACTCGAAACTCCACAACTAGAAACTCCACAACTAGAAAATCCACAACCAGAGACTCTGCAATTCCACAACTAGAAACTCCACAACTGGAAACTCCACAACTAGATACTCCGCAACCAGAAACTCCACAACTAGAGACTCCACAACTTGAAACTCCACAACTAGAAACTCCACAACTTGAAACCTCACAACCTTAAGTAACGCAACTAGAAAATCCACAGCTAGAGATTCTGTAACTAGAAACTACACAACTAGAAACTCCACAACTCAAAACTCCACAACTAGAAACTCCAAAACTCGAAACTCCACAACTCAAAATTCCACAACTGGAAACTCCACAACTAGACACTCCACAACTAAAACTCTTCAACTAGAAACTCCTAAACTAGAGACTCCACAACTAGAAACTCCACAACCAGAAACTCCACAACTAAAAACTCCACAACTAAAAACTCCACAACTTGAGACTCCACAACTAGAAACTCCACAACTCAAAACTCCACAACTGGAAACTCCACAATTAGAAACTCCACAACCAGAAACTCCACAACTAGAAACTCCACAACTAAAAACTCCACAACTGGAAACTCCACAACTAGACACTCCACAACTAGAAACTCTACAACTAGAGACTCCGCAACTAGAAACTCCACAACCAGAGACTCTGCAACTAGAAACTCCGCAACTAGAAACTCCGCAGCTAGAAACTCCACAACTCAAAACTCCACAACTAGAAACTCCAAAACTCGAAACTCCACAACTAGAAACTCCACAACTGGAAACTCCACAACTAGACAGTCCACAACTAAAAACTCTTCAACTAGAAACTCCTAAACTAGAGACTCCACAACTATAGAATCTACAACTAGAGACTTCAAATTATAAACTCAACAACTAGAAACTTCAAAACTCGAAACTCTACTAGAATCTACACAACTGGAAACTCCACAACTAGACACTCGACAACTAGAAACTCCGCAACTAGAAACTGCAACTATGGAACTCCGCAACTAAAAACTCCGCAACAAGAAATTCCACAGCTAGAAACACCACAACTAGACACTCCGCAACTAGAAACTCCACAACTTGAGACGCCGCAACTAGAAACTCCACAACTTGAAACTTCACAACTAGAAACTCCACAACTATAATCTCTACAACTAGAGACTCCTCAACTAGAGAATTCGCAACTAGAAACTCCAAAACTAGAGATTCTGCAACTAGAAACTCCGCAGCTAGAACCTCCACAACTAGAAACTCCACAACTAGAAACTCCACAACTAGAAACTCCACAACTCGAAACTCCACAACTCAAAACTCCACAACTTGAAACTCAACAACTAGAGACTCCACAACTACAAACTCCACAACTAGAAACTCCACAACTAGAAATTCCACAACAAGAAACTCCACAACTGGAAACTCCAACATTTGAGACTCCGCCACTTGAAACTCCACAACTAGAAACTCCGCTATTAAAACTCCGCAACTAGAAACTCCGCAACTAGAAACTCCGCAACTTGAAACTCCACAACTTGATACTCCACAACTGGAAACTCCACAACTAGATACTTCACAACTGGAAACTCCACAACTAGATACTCCACAACTGGAAACTCCACAACCAGAAAGTCCACAACTAGAGACTCCAAAACTCGAAACTCCACAACTAGAAACTCCACAACTAAAAAATCCACAACCAGAGACTCTGCAATTCCACAACTAGAAACTCCACAACTGGAAACTCCACAACTAGATACTCCGCAACTAGAAACTCCACAACTAGAGACTCCACAACTTGAAACTCCACAACTAGAAACTCCACAACTAGAAACTCTGCATTAGAGACTCCACAACTAGAACCTCCACAACTACAAACTCTACAAATAGAGACTCTGCTACAAGAAATTTCATGTCTAGAAAATCCACAACCAGAAACTCTAGAACTGGAAACTCCACAACTAGAAACTCCACAACTAGAAACTCCACAACTAGAGATACCGCAACCAGAAACTCCACAACCAGAGACTCTGCATATAGAAACTCCGCAGCTAGAAACTCCACAAATAGAAACTCCGCAACTTGAAACTCCACAACTAGATACTCCACAACTGGAAACTCCACAACTAGATACTCCACAACTGGAAACTCCACAACCAGAAACTCCACAACTAGAGACTCCCAAACTCGAAACTCCACAACTACAAACTCCACAACTAGATACTCCACAACTGGAAACTCCACAACCAGAAACTCCACAACTAGAGACTCCAAAACTCGAAACTCCACAACTAGAAACTCCACAACTAAAAAATCCACAACCAGAGACTCTGCAATTCCACAACTAGAAACTCCACAACTGGAAACTCCACAACTAGATATTCCGCTACCAGAAACTCCACAACTAGAGACTCCACAACTTGAAACTCCACAACTAGAAACTCCACAACTGGAAAGTCCACAACTAGACACTCCACAACTAGAAACTCCAGAACCAGAAACTCCAAAACTCGAAACTCCACAACTCGAAACTCCACAACTCGAAACTCCACAACTGGAAACTCCACAACTAGACACTCCACAACTAAAAACTCTTCAACTAGAAACTCTTAAACTAGAGACTCCACAACTAGAAACTCCACAACCAGAAACTCCACAACTAGAAACTCCACAACTAAAAACTCCGCAACTAGAGACTCACCAACTAGAAACTCCACAACTAGAAACTCCACAACTACAAACTCCACAAATACAGACTCGTCAACTAGAAATTCCATATCTAGAAACTCCACAACTAAAAACTGCAAAACTAGAGACTTCTCAACTAGAAACTCAACAACTAGAAACTCCACAACTAAAAACTCCACAACTGGAAACTCCACAACTTGAGACTCCGCAACATGAAACTTCACAACTGGAAACTCCACAACTAGATACTCCACAACTGGAAACTCCACAACTAGAAACTCCACAACTAGACGCCACAACTTGAAACTCCACAACTAGAGACTCCGCAACTAGAAACTCCACAACTAGAGACTTCGCAACTCCACAACTAGAAACTCCACAACTGGAAACTCCACAACTAGATACTCCGCAACTGGAAACTCCGCAACTAGATACTCCACAACTTTAAACACCACAACTTTAAACTCCACAACTTGAGACTCCACAACTAGAAACTCCACAACTCAAAACTCCACAACTGGAAACTCCAAAATTAGAAACTCCATAACCAGAAACTCCACAACTAGAAACTCCACAACTAAAAACTGCACAACTGGAAACTCCAAAACTAGAAACAACACAACTAGAAACTCCACAACTAGAGACTCCGCAACTAGAAACTCCACAACCAGAGACTCTGCAACTAGAAACTCCGCAACTAGAAACTCCGCAGCTAGAAACTCCACAACTAGAAACTCCAAAACTCGAAACTCCACAACTAGAAACTCCACAACTGGAAACTCCACAACTAGACAGTCCACAACTAAAAACTCTTCAAATAGAAACTCCTAAACTAGAGACTCCACAACTAGAGAATCTACAACTAGAGACTTCAAACTAGAAACTCAACAACTAGAAACTTCAAAACTCGAAACTCTACTAGAATCTACACAACTGGAAACTCCACAACTAGACACTCGACAACTAGAAACTCCGCAACTAGAAACTGCAACTATGGAACTCCGCAACTAAAAACTCCGCAACAAGAAATTCCACAGCTAGAAACACCACAACTAGACACTCCGCAACTAGAAACTCCACAACTTGAGACGCCGCAACTAGAAACTCCACAACTTGAAACTTCACAACTAGAAACTCCACAACTATAATCTCTACAACTAGAGACTCCTCAACTAGAGAATTCGCAACTAGAAACTCCAAAACTAGAGACTCTGCAACTAGAAACTCCGCAGCTAGAACCTCCACAACTAGAAACTCCACAACTAGAAACTCCACAACTAGAAACTCCACAACTCTAAACTCCACAACTCAAAACTCCACAACTTGAAACTCAACAACTAGAGACTCCACAACTACAAACTCCACAACTAGAAACTCCACAACTAGAAATTCCACACAAGAAACTCCACAACTGGAAACTCCAAATTTTGAGACTCCGCCACTTGAAACTCCACAACTAGAAATTCCGCTATTAAAACTCCGCAACTAGAAACTCCGCAACTAGAAACTCCGCAACTTGAAACTCCACAACTTGATACTCCACAACTGGAAACTCCACAACTAGATACTTCACAACTGGAAACTCCACAACTAGATACTCCACATCTGGAAACTCCACAACCAGAAAGTCCACAACTAGAGACTCCAAAACTCGAAACTCCACAACTAGAAACTCCACAACTAGAAAATCCACAACCAGAGACTCTGCAATTCCACAACTAGAAACTCCACAACTGGAAACTCCACAACTAGATACTCCGCAACTAGAAACTCCACAACTAGAGACTCCACAACTTGAAACTCCACAACTAGAAACTCCACAACTAGAAACTCTGCATTAGAGACTCCACAACTAGACCCTCCACAACTACAAACTCTACAAATAGAGACTCTGCTACAAGAAATTTCATGTCTAGAAAGTCCACAACCAGAAACTCTACAACTGGAAACTCCACAACTAGAAACTCCACAACTAGAAACTCCACAACTAGAGATACCGCAACTAGAAACTCCACAACCAGAGACTCTGCATATAGAAACTCCGCAGCTAGAAACTCCACAAATAGAAACTCCGCAACTTGAAACTCCACAACTAGATACTCCACAACTGGAAACTCCACAACTAGATACTCCACAACTGGAAACTCCACAACCAGAAACTCCACAACTAGAGACTCCCAAACTCGAAACTCCACAACTAGAAACTCCACAACTAGATACTCCACAACTGGAAACTCCACAACCAGAAACTCCACAACTAGAGACTCCAAAACTCGAAACTCCACAACTAGAAACTCCACAACTAAAAAATCCACAACCAGAGACTCTGCAATTCCACAACTAGAAACTCCACAACTGGAAACTCCACAACTAGATATTCCGCTACCAGAAACTCCACAACTAGAGACTCCACAACTTGAAACTCCACAACTAGAAACTCCACAACTGGAAAGTCCACAACTAGACACTCCACAACTAGAAACTCCAGAACCAGAAACTCCAAAACTCGAAACTCCACAACTCGAAACTCCACAACTCGAAACTCCACAACTGGAAACTCCACAACTAGACACTCCACAACTAAAAACTCTTCAACTAGAAACTCTTAAACTAGAGACTCCACAACTAGAAACTCCACAACCAGAAACTCCACAACTAGAAACTCCACAACTAAAAACTCCGCAACTAGAGACTCACCAACTAGAAACTCCACAACTAGAAACTCCACAACTACAAACTCCACAAATACAGACTCGTCAACTAGAAATTCCATATCTAGAAACTCCACAACTAAAAACTGCAAAACTAGAGACTTCTCAACTAGAAACTCAACAACTAGAAACTCCACAACTAAAAACTCCACAACTGGAAACTCCACAACTTGAGACTCTGCAACATGAAACTTCACAACTGGAAACTCCACAACTAGATACTCCACAACTGGAAACTCCACAACTAGAAACTCCACAACTAGACGCCACAACTTGAAACTCCACAACTAGAGACTCCGCAACTAGAAACTCCACAACTAGAGACTTCGCAACTCCACAACTAGAAACTCCACAACTAGATACTCCGCAACTGGAAACTCCGCAACTAGATACTCCACAACTTTAAACTCCACAACTTTAAACTCCACAACTTGAGACTCCACAACTAGAAACTCCACAACTCAAAACTCCACAACTGGAAACTCCAAAATTAGAAACTCCACAACCAGAAACTCCACAACTAGAAACTCCACAACTAAAAACTCCACAACTGGAAACTCCAAAACTAGAAACAACACAACTAGAAACTCCACAACTAGAGACTCCGCAACCAGAAACTCCACAACCAGAGACTCTGCAACTAGAAACTCCGCAACTAGAAACTCCGCAGCTAGAAACTACACAACTAGAGACTCCACAACTAGAAACTCCACAACTATAAACTCCACAACCAGAGACTCTGCAATTCCACAACTAGAAACTCCACAACTGCACCTCCACAACTAGATACTCCGCAACTAGAAACTCCACAACTAGAGACTCCACAACTTGAAACTCCACAACTAGAAACTCCACAACTAGAAACTCTGCAACTAGAGACTCCACAACTAGAAACTCCACAACTAGAAACTCCACAACTACGAACTCTACAAGTAAAGACTCGGCTACAAGAAATTTCATGTCTAGAAAGTCCACAACTAAAAACTCCACAACTGGAAACTCCACAACTAGAAACTCCAAAACTAGAAACTCCACAACTGGAAACTCCACAACTAGACACTCCACAAATAGAAACTCCAAAACCAGAAACTCCACAACTAGAAACTCCACAACTAGAAACTTCACAACTAGAGACTCTGCAACTAAAGACTCCACAACTAGAAACTCCACAACTAGAAACTCCACAACCAGAGACTGCAATTCCACAACTAGAAACTCCACAACTAGATTTTCTGCAACTAGAAACTCCGCAACTAGAAACTCCACAACCAGAGACTCTGCAACTAGAAACTCCGCAACTAGAAACTACGCAGCTAGAAACTACACAACTAGAGACTCCACAACTAGAAACTTCACAACTAGAAACTCCGCAACTAGAGACTCCACCACTAGAAACTCCACAACTAGAAACTCCACAACCAGAAACTCCAACACTAGAAACTCCACAACTAAAAACTCCGCAACAAGAGACTCGCCAACTAGAAACTCCACAACTGGAAACTCCACAACTACAAACTCCACAAATAAAGACTCGGCAACTAGAAATTCCATATCTAGAAACTCGACAACTAAAAACTGCAAAACTAGAGACTTCTCAACTAGAAACTCAACAACTAGAAACTCCACAACTAAAAACTCCACAACTGGAAACTCCACAACTTGAGACTCCGCCACTTGAAACTTCACAACTGGAAACTCCACAACTAGATACTCCACAACTGGAAACTCCACAACTAGAAACTCCACAACTAGACGCCACAACTTGACACTCCACAACTAGAGACTCCGCAACTAGAAACTGCACAACTAGAGACTCTGCAACTCCACAACTAGAAACTCCACAACTGGAAACTCCACAACTAGATACTCCGCAACTGGAAACTCCACAACTAGAGACTCCACAACTAGAAACTCCACAACTCAAAACTCCACAACTGGAAACTCCACAATTAGAAACTCCACAACCAGAAACTCCACAACTAGAAACTCCACAACTAAAAACTCCACAACTGGAAACTCCACAACTAGAAACCCCACAACTAGAAACTCCACAACTAGAGACTCCACAACTAGAAACTCCACAACTAAAAAATCCACAACCAGAGACTCTGCAATTCCACAACTAGAAACTCCACAACTGGAAACTCCACAACTAGATATTCCGCTACCAGAAACTCCACAACTAGAGACTCCACAACTTGAAACTCCACAACTAGAAACTCCACAACTGGAAAGTCCACAACTAGACACTCCACAACTAGAAACTCCAGAACCAGAAACTCCAAAACTCGAAACTCCACAACTCGAAACTCCACAACTCGAAACTCCACAACTGGAAACTCCACAACTGGAAACTCCACAACTAGATACTTCACAACTGGAAACTCCACAACTAGATACTCCACAACTGGAAACTCCACAACCAGAAACTCCACAACTGGAGACTCCAAAACTCGAAACTCCACAACTAGAAACTCCACAACTAGAAAATCCACAACCAGAGACTCTGCAATTCCACAACTAGAAACTCCACAACTGGAAACTCCACAACTAGATACTCCGCAACCAGAAACTCCACAACTAGAGACTCCACAACTTGAAACTCCACAACTAGAAACTCCACAACTAGAAACTCTGCATTAGAGACTCCACAACTAGAACCTCCACAACTACAAACTCTACAAAAAGAGACTCTGCTACAAGAAATTTCATGTCTAGAAAGTCCACAACCAGAAACTCTAGAACTGGAAACTCCACAACTAGAAACTCCACAACTAGAAACTCCACAACTAGAGATACCGCAACCAGAAACTCCACAACCAGAGACTCTGCATATAGAAACTCCGCAGCTAGAAACTCCACAAATAGAAACTCCGCAACTTGAAACTCCACAACTAGATACTCCACAACTGGAAACTCCACAACTAGATACTCCACAACTGGAAACTCCACAACCAGAAACTCCACAACTAGAGACTCCCAAACTCGAAACTCCACAACTACAAACTCCACAACTAGATACTCCACAACTGGAAACTCCACAACCAGAAACTCCACAACTAGAGACTCCAAAACTCGAAACTCCACAACTAGAAACTCCACAACTAAAAAATCCACAACCAGAGACTCTGCAATTCCACAACTAGAAACTCCACAACTGGAAACTCCACAACTAGATATTCCGCTACCAGAAACTCCACAACTAGAGACTCCACAACTTGAAACTCCACAACTAGAAACTCCACAACTGGAAAGTCCACAACTAGACACTCCACAACTAGAAACTCCAGAACCAGAAACTCCAAAACTCGAAACTCCACAACTCGAAACTCCACAACTCGAAACTCCACAACTGGAAACTCCACAACTAGACACTCCACAACTAAAAACTCTTCAACTAGAAACTCTTAAACTAGAGACTCCACAACTAGAAACTCCACAACCAGAAACTCCACAACTAGAAACTCCACAACTAAAAACTCCGCAACTAGAGACTCACCAACTAGAAACTCCACAACTAGAAACTCCACAACTACAAACTCCACAAATACAGACTCGTCAACTAGAAATTCCATATCTAGAAACTCCACAACTAAAAACTGCAAAACTAGAGACTTCTCAACTAGAAACTCAACAACTAGAAACTCCACAACTAAAAACTCCACAACTGGAAACTCCACAACTTGAGACTCCGCAACATGAAACTTCACAACTGGAAACTCCACAACTAGATACTCCACAACTGGAAACTCCACAACTAGAAACTCCACAACTAGACGCCACAACTTGAAACTCCACAACTAGAGACTCCGCAACTAGAAACTCCACAACTAGATACTCCGCAACTGGAAACTCCGCAACTAGATACTCCACAACTTTAAACTCCACAACTTTAAACTCCACAACTTGAGACTCCACAACTAGAAACTCCACAACTCAAAACTCCACAACTGGAAACTCCAAAATTAGAAACTCCATAACCAGAAACTCCACAACTAGAAACTCCACAACTAAAAACTGCACAACTGGAAACTCCAAAACTAGAAACAACACAACTAGAAACTCCACAACTAGAGACTCCGCAACTAGAAACTCCACAACCAGAGACTCTGCAACTAGAAACTCTGCAACTAGAAACTCCGCAGCTAGAAACTCCACAACTCAAAACTCCACAACTAGAAACTCCAAAACTCGAAACTCCACAACTAGAAACTCCACAACTGGAAACTCCACAACTAGACAGTCCACAACTAAAAACTCTTCAACTAGAAACTCCTAAACTAGAGACTCCACAACTAGAGAATCTACAACTAGAGACTTCAAACTAGAAACTCAACAACTAGAAACTTCAAAACTCGAAACTCTACTAGAATCTACACAACTGGAAACTCCACAACTAGACACTCGACAACTAGAAACTCCGCAACTAGAAACTGCAACTATGGAACTCCGCAACTAAAAACTCCGCAACAAGAAATTCCACAGCTAGAAACACCACAACTAGACACTCCGCAACTAGAAACTCCACAACTTGAGACGCCGCAACTAGAAACTCCACAACTTGAAACTTCACAACTAGAAACTCCACAACTATAATCTCTACAACTAGAGACTCCTCAACTAGAGAATTCGCAACTAGAAACTCCAAAACTAGAGACTCTGCAACTAGAAACTCCGCAGCTAGAACCTCCACAACTAGAAACTCTTCAACTAGAAACTCCACAACTAGAAACTCCACAACTTGAAACTCCACAACTAGAAACTCCACAACTAGAAACTCTGCATTAGAGACTCCACAACTAGAACCTTCACAACTACAAACTCTACAAATAGAGACTCTGCTACAAGAAATTTCATGTCTAGAAAGTCCACAACCAGAAACTCTACAACTGGGAACTCCACAACTAGAAACTCCACAACTAGAAACTCCACAACTAGAGATACCGCAACTAGAAACTCCACAACCAGAGACTCTGCATATAGAAACTCCGCAGCTAGAAACTCCACAAATAGAAACTCCGCAACTTGAAACTCCACAACTAGATACTCCACAACTAAAAACTCCACAACTGGAAACTCCACAACTAGAAACCCCACAACTAGAAACTCCACAACTAGAGACTCCACAACTAGAAACTCCACAACTAAAAAATCCACAACCAGAGACTCTGCAATTCCACAACTAGAAACTCCACAACTGGAAACTCCACAACTAGATATTCCGCTACCAGAAACTCCACAACTAGAGACTCCACAACTTGAAACTCCACAACTAGAAACTCCACAACTGGAAAGTCCACAACTAGACACTCCACAACTAGAAACTCCAGAACCAGAAACTCCAAAACTCGAAACTCCACAACTCGAAACTCCACAACTCGAAACTCCACAACTGGAAACTCCACAACTGGAAACTCCACAACTAGATACTTCACAACTGGAAACTCCACAACTAGATACTCCACAACTGGAAACTCCACAACCAGAAACTCCACAACTGGAGACTCCAAAACTCGAAACTCCACAACTAGAAACTCCACAACTAGAAAATCCACAACCAGAGACTCTGCAATTCCACAACTAGAAACTCCACAACTGGAAACTCCACAACTAGATACTCCGCAACCAGAAACTCCACAACTAGAGACTCCACAACTTGAAACTCCACAACTAGAAACTCCACAACTAGAAACTCTGCATTAGAGACTCCACAACTAGAACCTCCACAACTACAAACTCTACAAAAAGAGACTCTGCTACAAGAAATTTCATGTCTAGAAAGTCCACAACCAGAAACTCTAGAACTGGAAACTCCACAACTAGAAACTCCACAACTAGAAACTCCACAACTAGAGATACCGCAACCAGAAACTCCACAACCAGAGACTCTGCATATAGAAACTCCGCAGCTAGAAACTCCACAAATAGAAACTCCGCAACTTGAAACTCCACAACTAGATACTCCACAACTGGAAACTCCACAACTAGATACTCCACAACTGGAAACTCCACAACCAGAAACTCCACAACTAGAGACTCCCAAACTCGAAACTCCACAACTACAAACTCCACAACTAGATACTCCACAACTGGAAACTCCACAACCAGAAACTCCACAACTAGAGACTCCAAAACTCGAAACTCCACAACTAGAAACTCCACAACTAAAAAATCCACAACCAGAGACTCTGCAATTCCACAACTAGAAACTCCACAACTGGAAACTCCACAACTAGATATTCCGCTACCAGAAACTCCACAACTAGAGACTCCACAACTTGAAACTCCACAACTAGAAACTCCACAACTGGAAAGTCCACAACTAGACACTCCACAACTAGAAACTCCAGAACCAGAAACTCCAAAACTCGAAACTCCACAACTCGAAACTCCACAACTCGAAACTCCACAACTGGAAACTCCACAACTAGACACTCCACAACTAAAAACTCTTCAACTAGAAACTCTTAAACTAGAGACTCCACAACTAGAAACTCCACAACCAGAAACTCCACAACTAGAAACTCCACAACTAAAAACTCCGCAACTAGAGACTCACCAACTAGAAACTCCACAACTAGAAACTCCACAACTACAAACTCCACAAATACAGACTCGTCAACTAGAAATTCCATATCTAGAAACTCCACAACTAAAAACTGCAAAACTAGAGACTTCTCAACTAGAAACTCAACAACTAGAAACTCCACAACTAAAAACTCCACAACTGGAAACTCCACAACTTGAGACTCCGCAACATGAAACTTCACAACTGGAAACTCCACAACTAGATACTCCACAACTGGAAACTCCACAACTAGAAACTCCACAACTAGACGCCACAACTTGAAACTCCACAACTAGAGACTCCGCAACTAGAAACTCCACAACTAGATACTCCGCAACTGGAAACTCCGCAACTAGATACTCCACAACTTTAAACTCCACAACTTTAAACTCCACAACTTGAGACTCCACAACTAGAAACTCCACAACTCAAAACTCCACAACTGGAAACTCCAAAATTAGAAACTCCATAACCAGAAACTCCACAACTAGAAACTCCACAACTAAAAACTGCACAACTGGAAACTCCAAAACTAGAAACAACACAACTAGAAACTCCACAACTAGAGACTCCGCAACTAGAAACTCCACAACCAGAGACTCTGCAACTAGAAACTCTGCAACTAGAAACTCCGCAGCTAGAAACTCCACAACTCAAAACTCCACAACTAGAAACTCCAAAACTCGAAACTCCACAACTAGAAACTCCACAACTGGAAACTCCACAACTAGACAGTCCACAACTAAAAACTCTTCAACTAGAAACTCCTAAACTAGAGACTCCACAACTAGAGAATCTACAACTAGAGACTTCAAACTAGAAACTCAACAACTAGAAACTTCAAAACTCGAAACTCTACTAGAATCTACACAACTGGAAACTCCACAACTAGACACTCGACAACTAGAAACTCCGCAACTAGAAACTGCAACTATGGAACTCCGCAACTAAAAACTCCGCAACAAGAAATTCCACAGCTAGAAACACCACAACTAGACACTCCGCAACTAGAAACTCCACAACTTGAGACGCCGCAACTAGAAACTCCACAACTTGAAACTTCACAACTAGAAACTCCACAACTATAATCTCTACAACTAGAGACTCTTCAACTAGAGAATTCGCAACTAGAAACTCCAAAACTAGAGACTCTGCAACTAGAAACTCCGCAGCTAGAACCTCCACAACTAGAAACTCTTCAACTAGAAACTCCACAACTAGAGACTCCACAACTTGAAACTCCACAACTAGAAACTCCACAACTAGAAACTCTGCATTAGAGACTCCACAACTAGAACCTTCACAACTACAAACTCTACAAATAGAGACTCTGCTACAAGAAATTTCATGTCTAGAAAGTCCACAACCAGAAACTCTACAACTGGGAACTCCACAACTAGAAACTCCACAACTAGAAACTCCACAACTAGAGATACCGCAACTAGAAACTCCACAACCAGAGACTCTGCATATAGAAACTCCGCAGCTAGAAACTCCACAAATAGAAACTCCGCAACTTGAAACTCCACAACTAGATACTCCACAACTGGAAACTCCACAACTAGATACTCCACAACTGGAAACTCCACAACCAGAAACTCCACAACTAGAGACTCCCAAACTCGAAACTCCACAACTAGAAACTCCACAACTAGATACTCCACAACTGGAAACTCCACAACCAGAAACTCCACAACTAAAAAATCCACAACCAGAGACTCTGCAATTCCACAACTAGAAACTCCACAACTGGAAACTCCACAACTAGATATTCCGCTACCAGAAACTCCACAACTAGAGACTCCACAACTTGAAACTCCACAACTAGAAACTCCACAACTGGAAAGTCCACAACTAGACACTCCACAACTAGAAACTCCAGAACCAGAAACTCCAAAACTCGAAACTCCACAACTCGAAACTCCACAACTCGAATCTCCACAACTGGAAACTCCACAACTAGACACTCCACAACTAAAAACTCTTCAACTAGAAACTCTTAAACTAGAGACTCCACAACTAGAAACTCCACAACCAGAAACTCCACAACTAGAAACTCCACAACTAAAAACTCCGCAACTAGAGACTCACCAACTAGAAACTCCACAACTAGAAACTCCACAACTACAAACTCCACAAATACAGACTCGTCAACTAGAAATTCCATATCTAGAAACTCCACAACTAAAAACTGCAAAACTAGAGACTTCTCAACTAGAAACTCAACAACTAGAAACTCCACAACTAAAAACTCCACAACTGGAAACTCCACAACTTGAGACTCCGCAACTTGAAACTTCACACCTAGAAACTCCGCTATTAAAAACTCCGCAACTAGAAACTCCACAACTAGAAATTCCACAACTTGAAACTCCACAACTAGAGACTCCGCAACTAGAAACTCCACAACTAGAGACTTCGCAACTCCACAACTAGAAACTCCACAACTGGAAACTCCACAACTAGATACTCCGCAACTGGAAACTCCGCAACTAGATACTCCACAACTTTAAACTCCACAACTTTAAACTCCACAACTTGAGACTCCACAACTAGAAACTCCACAACTCAAAACTCCACAACTGGAAACTCCAAAATTAGAAACTCCACAACCAGAAACTCCACAACTAGAAACTCCACAACTAAAAACTCCACAACTGGAAACTCCAAAACTAGAAACAACACAACTAGAAACTCCACAACTAGAGACTCCGCAACCAGAAACTCCACAACCAGAGACTCTGCAACTAGAAACTCCGCAACTAGAAACTCCGCAGCTAGAACCTACACAACTAGAGACTCCACAACTAGAAACTCCACAACTATAAACTCCACAACCAGAGACTCTGCAATTCCACAACTAGAAACTCCACAACTGCACCTCCACAACTAGATACTCCGCAACTAGAAACTCCACAACTAGAGACTCCACAACTTGAAACTCCACAACTAGAAACTCCACAACTAGAAACTCTGCAACTAGAGACTCCACAACTAGAAACTCCACAACTAGAAACTCCACAACTACGAACTCTACAAGTAAAGACTCGGCTACAAGAAATTTCATGTCTAGAAAGTCCACAACTAAAAACTCCACAACTGGAAACTCCACAACTACAAACTCCAAAACTAGAAACTCCACAACTGGAAACTCCACAACTAGACACTCCACAAATAGAAACTCCAAAACCAGAAACTCCACAACTAGAAACTCCACAACTAGAAACTTCACAACTAGAGACTCTGCAACTAAAGACTCCACAACTAGAAACTCCACAACTAGAAACTCCACAACCAGAGACTGCAATTCCACAACTAGAAACTCCACAACTAGATTTTCTGCAACTAGAAACTCCGCAACTAGAAACTCCACAACCAGAGACTCTGCAACTAGAAACTCCGCAACTAGAAACTACGCAGCTAGAAACTACACAACTAGAGACTCCACAACTAGAAACTTCACAACTAGAAACTCCGCAACTAGAGACTCCACCACTAGAAACTCCACAACTAGAAACTCCACAACCAGAAACTCCAACACTAGAAACTCCACAACTAAAAACTCCGCAACTAGAGACTCGCCAACTAGAAACTCCACAACTGGAAACTCCACAACTACAAACTCCACAAATAAAGACTCGGCAACTAGAAATTCCATATCTAGAAACTCGACAACTAAAAACTGCAAAACTAGAGACTTCTCAACTAGAAACTCAACAACTAGAAACTCCACAACTAAAAACTCCACAACTGGAAACTCCACAACTTGAGACTCCGCCACTTGAAACTTCACAACTGGAAACTCCACAACTAGATACTCCACAACTGGAAACTCCACAACTAGAAACTCCACAACTAGACGCCACAACTTGACACTCCACAACTAGAGACTCCGCAACTAGAAACTGCACAACTAGAGACTCTGCAACTCCACAACTAGAAACTCCACAACTGGAAACTCCACAACTAGATACTCCGCAACTGGAAACTCCACAACTAGAGACTCCACAACTAGTAACTCCACAACTCAAAACTCCACAACTGGAAACTCCACAATTAGAAACTCCACAACCAGAAACTCCACAACTAGAAACTCCACAACTAAAAACTCCACAACTGGAAACTCCACAACTAGAAACCCCACAACTAGAAACTCCACAACTAGAGACTCCGCAACTAGAAACTCCACAACCAGAGACTCTGCAACTAGAAACTCCGCAGCTAGAAACTACACAACTAGAGACTCCACAACTAGAAACTCCACAGCTAGAAACTCCACAGCTAGAAACTCCACAACTAGAAACTACACAACTTGAAACCTCACAACCTTAAGTTACGCAACTAGAAAATCCACAGCTAGAGATTCCGCAACTAGAAACTCTACAACTAGAAACTCCACAACTCAAAACTCCACAACTAGAAACTCCAAAACTCGAAACTCCACAACTAGAAACTCCACAACTGGAAACTCCACAACTAGACAGTCCACAACTAAAAACTCTTCAACTAGAAACTCCTAAACTAGAGACTCCACAACTAGAGAATCTACAACTAGAGACTTCAAACTAGAAACTCAACAACTAGAAACTTCAAAACTCGAAACTCTACTAGAATCTACACAACTGTAAACTCCACAACTAGACACTCCACAACTAGAAACTCCGCAACTAGAGACTGCAACTATGGAACTCCGCAACTAAAAACTCCGCAACAAGAAATCCCACAGCTAGAAACACCACAACTAGACACTCCGCAACTAGAAACTCCACAACTTGAGACGCCGCAACAAGAAACTCCACAACTTGAAACTTCACAACTAGAAACTTCACAACTAGAAACTCTACAACTAGAGACTCCTCAACTAGAGAATTCGCAACTAGAAACTCCAAAACTAGAGACTCTGCAACTAGAAACTCCGCAGCTAGAACCTCCACAACTAGAAACTCCACAACTAGAAACTCCACAACTAGAAACTCCACAACTAGAAACTCCACAACTGGAAACTCCAAAACTTGAGACTCCGCAACTTGAAACTCCACAACTAGAAACTCCGCAACTAGAAACTCCACAACTAGAGACTCCACAACTTGAAACTCCACAACTAGAAACTCCACAACTAGAAACTCTGCAACTAGAGACTCCACAACTAGAACCTTCACAACTACAAACTCTACAAATAGAGACTCTGCTACAAGAACTTTCATGTCTAGAAAGTCCACAACCAGAAACTCTACAACTGGAAACTCCACAACTAGAAACTCAACAACTAGAGATTCCGCAACTATAAACTCCACAACCAGAGACTCTGCAACTAGAAACTCCGCAGCTAGAAACTCCGTAACTTGAAACTCCACAACTAGATACTCCACAACTGGAAACTCCACAACTAGATACTTCACAACTGGAAACTCCACAACTAGATACTGCACAACTGGAAACTCCACAACCAGAAACTCCACAACTAGAGACTCCAAAACTCGAAACTCCACAACTAGAAACTCCACAACTAGAAAATCCACAACCAGAGACTCTGCAATTCCACAACTAAAAACTCCACAACTGGAAACTCCACAACTAGATACTCCGCAACCAGAAACTCTACAACTACAGACTCCACAACTTGAAACTCCACAACTAGAAACTGCACAACTTGAAACCTCACAACCTTAAGTTACGCAACTAGAAAATCCACAGCTAGAGATTCTGTAACTAGAAACTACACAACTAGAAACTTCACAACTGAAAAATCCACAACTAGATACTCCACAACTAGAAAATCCACAACTTGAAACTCCACAACTATAGACTCAACAACTTGAAACTCCACAAGTTTAAACTCCACAACTTAAGACTCCACAACTAGAAACTTCACAACTGGAAACTCCACAACTAGAAACTCCGCAACTTGAAACTCCGCAATAGGAGACTCTACAACTAGAATCTCCACAACTAGAAACTCCAAAACTAGAAACTCCACAACTAGAAACTTCACAACTAGAAACTCCGCAACTAGAGACTCCACCACTAGAAACTCCACAACTAAAAACTCCGCAACCAGAAACTCCACAACTATAAACTCCACAACTAGACACTCCGCAACTAGAGACTCACCAACTACAAACTCCACAAATACAGACTCGGCAGCTAGAAATTCCATATCTAGAAACTCCACAACTAAAAACTGCAAAACTAGAGACTTCTCAACTAGAAACTCAACAACTAGAAACTCCACAACTAAAAACTCCACAACTGAAAACTCCACAACTTGAGACTCCGCAACTTGAAACTTCACACCTAGAAACTCCGCTATTAAAAACTCCGCAACTAGAAACTCCACAACTAGAAATTCCACAACTTAAAACTCCACAACTAGATACTCCACAACCGGAAACTTTACAACTAGATACTTCACAACTGGAAACCCCACAACTAGATACTCCACAACTGGAAACTCCACAACTAGAAACTCCACAAATAGAAACTCCACAACCAGAAACTCCACAACCAGAAACTCCACAACTAGAAACTCCACAACTATAAACTCCACAACCAGATTCTCTGCAATTCCACAACTAGAAACTCCACAACTGCAAACTCCACAAATAGATACTCCGCAACTAGAAACTCCACAACTAGAGACTCCACAACTTGAAACTCCACAACTAGAAACTCCACAACTACGAACTCTACAAGTAAAGACTCGGCTACAAGAAATTTCATGTCTAGAAAGTCCACAACTAAAAACTCCACAACTGGAAACTCCACAACTAGAAACTCCAAAACTAGAAGCTTCACAACTAGAGACTCTGCAACTAAAGACTCCACAACTAGAAACTCCACAACTAGAAACTCCACAACCAGAGACTCTGCAATTCCACAACTAGAAACTCCACAACTAAATTTTCTGCAACTAGAAACTCCGCAACTAGAAACTCCACAACCAGAGACTCTGCAACTAGAAACTCCGCAACTAGAAACTACGCAGCTAGAAACTACACAACTAGAGACTCCACAACTAGAAACTTCACAACAAGAAACTCCGCAACTAGAGACTCCACCACTAGAAACTCCACAACTAGAAACTCCACAACCAGAAACTCCACAACTAGAAACTCCACAACTAAAAACTCCGCAACTAGAGACTCACCAACTAGAAACTCCACAACTGGAAACTCCACAAATAAAGACTCGGCAACTAGAAATTCCATATCTAGAAACTCCACAACTAAAAACTGCAAACTAGAGACTTCTCAACTAGAAACTCAACAACTAGAAACTCCACAACTAAAAACTCCACAACTGGAAACTCCACAACTTGAGACTCCGCAACTTGAAACTTCACAACAGGAAACTCAACAACTAGATACTCCACAACTGGAAACTCCACAACTAGAAACTGCACAACTAGACGCCACAACTTGAAACTCCACAACTAGAGACTCCGCAACTAGAAACTGCACAACTAGAGACTCCGCAACTCCACAAATAGAAACTCCACAACTGGAAACTCCACAACTAGATACTCCGCAACTGGAAACTCCACAACTAGAGACTCAACAACTTGAAACTCCACAACTTTAAACTCCACAACTTGAGACTCCACAACTGGAAACTCCACAACTAGAAACTCCACAACTCAAAACTCCACAACTGGAAACTCCACAATTAGAAACTCCACAACCAGAAACTCCACAACTAGAAACTCCACAACTAAAAACTCCACAACTAGATACTCCGCAACTAGAAACTCCACAACCAGACACTCTGCAACTAGAAACTCCGCAACTAGAAACTCCGCAGCTAGAAACTCCACAACTCAAAACTCCACAACTAGAAACTCCAAAACTCGAAACTCCACAACTAGAAACTCCACAACTGGAAACTCCACAACTAGATACTCCTCAACTAGAGAATTCGCAACTAGAAACTCCAAAACTAGAGACTCTGCAACTAGAAACTCCGCAGCTAGAACCTCCACAACTAGAAACTCCACAACTAGAAACTCCACAACTAGAAACTCCACAACTCGAAACTCCACAACTCAAAACTCCACAACTTGAAACTCAACAACTAGAGACTCCAAAACTACAAACTCCACAACTAGAAACTCCACAACTAGAAACTCCACAACTGGAAACTCCAAAACTTGAGACTCCGCAACTTGAAACTCCACGACTAGAAACTCCGCTATTAAAAACTCCGCAACTAGAAACTCCGCAACTAGAAACTCCGCAACTTGAAACTTCACAACTAGATACTCCACAACTGGAAACTCCACAACTAGATACTTCACAACTGGAAACTCCACAACTAGATACTCCACAACTGGAAACTCCACAACCAGAAACTCCACAACTAGAGACTCCAAAACTCGAAACTCCACAACTAGAAACTCCACAACTAGAAAATCCACAACCAGAGACTCTGCAATTCCACAACTAGAAACTCCACAACTGGAAACTCCACAACTAAATACTCCGCAACTAGAAACTCTACAACTAGAGACTCCACAACTTGAAACTCCACAACTAAAAACTCCACAACTAGAAACTCTGCAACTAGAGACTCCAGAACTAGAACCTCCACAACTACAAACTCTACAAATAGAGACTCTGCTACAAGAAATTTCATGTCTAGAAAGTCCACAACCAGAAACTCTACAACTGGAAACTCCACAACTAGAAACTCCACAACTAGAAACTCCACAACTAGAGATTCCGCAACTAGAAACTCCACAACCAGAGACCCTGCAACTAGAACCTCCGCAGCTAGAAACTCCACAAATAGAAACTCCGCAACTTGAAACTCCACAACTAGATACTCCACAACTGGAAACTCCACAACTAGATACTCCACAACTGGAAACTCCACAACCAGAAGGTCCACAACTAGAGACTCCAAAACTCGAAACTCCACAACTAGAAAATCCACAACCAGAGACTCTGCAATTCCACAACTAGAAACTCCACAACTGGAAACTCCACAACTAGATACTCCGCAACCAGAAACTCCACAACTAGAGACTCCACAACTTGCTAGAAACTCCACAACTTGAAACCTCACAACCTTAAGTAACGCAACTAGAAAATCCACAGCTAGAGATTCTGTAACTAGAAACTACACAACTAGAAACTCCACAACTCAAAACTCCACAACTAGAAACTCCAAAACTCGAAACTCCACAACTCAAAACTCCACAACTGGAAACTCCACAACTAGACACTCCACAACTAAAACTCTTCAACTAGAAACTCCTAAACTAGAGACTCCACAACTAGAAACTCCACAACCAGAAACTCCACAACTAAAAACTCCACAACTAAAAACTCCTTAACTAGAGACTCACCAACTAGAAACTCCACAACTAGAAACTCCACAACTACAAACTCCACAAATACAGACTCGTCAACTAGAAATTCCATATCTAGAAACTCCACAACTAAAAACTGCAAAACTAGAGACTTCTCAACTAGAAACTCAACAACTAGAAACTCCACAACTAAAAACTTCACAACTGGAAACTCCACAACTTGAGAATCCGCAACTTGAAACTTCACAACTGGAAACTCCACAACTAGATACTCCACAACTGGAAACTCCACAACTAGAAACTCCACAACTAGACGCCACAACTTGAAACTCCACAACTAGAGACTCCGCAACTAGAAACTCCACAACTAGAGACTTCGCAACTCCACAACTAGAAACTCCACAACTGGAAACTCCACAACTAGATACTCCGCAACTGGAAATTCCGCAACTAGAGACTCCACAACTTGAAACTCCACAACTTTAAACTCCACAACTTGAGACTCCACAACTAGAAACTCCACAACTGGAAACTCCGCAACTAGAGACTCCACAACTTGAAACTCCACAACTTTACACTCCACAACTTGAGACTCCACAACTAGAAACTCCACAACTCAAAACTCCACAACTGGAAACTCCACAATTAGAAACTCCACAACCAGAAACTCCACAACTAGAAACTCCACAACTAAAAACTCCACAACTGGAAACTCCACAACTAGAAACTACACAACTAGAAACTCCACAACTAGAGACTCCACAACTAGAAACTCCACAACTATAAACTCCACAACCAGAGACTCTGCAATTCCACAACTAGGAACTCCACAACTGCAAACTCCACAACTAGATACTCCGCAACTAGAAACTCCACAACTAGAGACTCCACAACTAGAAACTCCACAACTATAAACTCCACAACTAGAAACTCTGCAACTAGAGACTCCACAACTAGAAACTCCACAACTAGAAAATCCACAACCAGAGACTCTGCAATTCCACAACTAGAAACTCCACAGCTGGAAACTCCACAACTAGATACTCCGCAACTAGAAACTCCACAACTAGAGACTCAACAACTTGAAACTCCACAACTAGAAACTCCACAACTAGAAACTCTGCAACTAGAAACTCCACAGCTAGAAACTCCACAACTACAAACTCTACAAATAGAGACTCGGCTACAAGAAATTTCATGTCTAGAAAGTCCACAACCAGAAACTCCACAACTGGAAACTCCACAACTAGAAACTCCACAACTAGAGATTCCGCAACTAGAAACTCCACAACCAGAGACTCTGCAACTAGAAACTCCGCAGCTAGAAACTCCACAAATAGAAACTCCGCAACTTGAAACTCCACAACTAGATACTCCACAACTGGAAACTCCACAACTAGATACTTCACAACTGGAAACTCCACAACTAGATACTCCACAACTCAAAACTCCACAACTCAAAACTCCACAACTAGAAACTCCAAAACTCGAAACTCCACAAATAGAAACTCCACAACTGGAAACTCCACAACTAGATACTCCTCAACTAGAGAATTCGCAACTAGAAACTCCAAAACTAGAGACTCTGCAACTAGAAACTCCGCAGCTAGAACCTCCACAACTAGAAACTCCACAACTAGAAACTCCACAACTAGAAACTCCACAACTCGAAACTCCACAACTCAAAACTCCACAACTTGAAACTCAACAACTAGAGACTCCACAACTAGAAACTCCACAACTAGAAACTCCACAACAAGAAACTCCACAACTGGAAACTCCAAATTTTGAGACTCCACCACTTGAAACTCCACAACTAGAAACTCCGCTATTAAAACTCCGCAACTAGAAACTCCGCAACTAGAAACTCCGCAACTTGAAACTCCACAACTTGATACTCCACAACTGGAAACTCCACAACTAGATACTTCACAACTGGAAACTCCACAACTAGATACTCCACAACTGGAAACTCCACAACCAGAAAGTCCACAACTAGAGACTCCAAAACTCGAAACTCCACAACTAGAAACTCCACAACTAGAAAATCCACAACCAGAGACTCTGCAATTCCACAACTAGAAACTCCACAACTGGAAACTCCACAACTAAATACTCCGCAACTAGAAACTCTACAACTAGAGACTCCACAACTTGAAACTCCACAACTAAAAACTCCACAACTAGAAACTCTGCAACTAGAGACTCCAGAACTAGAACCTCCACAACTACAAACTCTACAAATAGAGACTCTGCTACAAGAAATTTCATGTCTAGAAAGTCCACAACCAGAAACTCTACAACTGGAAACTCCACAACTAGAAACTCCACAACTAGAAACTCCACAACTAGAGATACCGCAACTAGAAACTCCACAACCAGAGACTCTGCATATAGAAACTCCGCAGCTAGAAACTCCACAAATAGAAACTCCGCAACTTGAAACTCCACAACTAGATACTCCACAACTGGAAACTCCACAACTAGATACTCCACAACTGGAAACTCCACAACCAGAAACTCCACAACTAGAGACTCCCAAACTCGAAACTCCACAACTAGAAACTCCACAACTAGATACTCCACAACTGGAAACTCCACAACCAGAAACTCCACAACTAAAAAATCCACAACCAGAGACTCTGCAATTCCACAACTAGAAACTCCACAACTGGAAACTCCACAACTAGATATTCCGCTACCAGAAACTCCACAACTAGAGACTCCACAACTTGAAACTCCACAACTAGAAACTCCACAACTGGAAAGTCCACAACTAGACACTCCACAACTAGAAACTCCAGAACCAGAAACTCCAAAACTCGAAACTCCACAACTCGAAACTCCACAACTCGAATCTCCACAACTGGAAACTCCACAACTAGACACTCCACAACTAAAAACTCTTCAACTAGAAACTCTTAAACTAGAGACTCCACAACTAGAAACTCCACAACCAGAAACTCCACAACTAGAAACTCCACAACTAAAAACTCCGCAACTAGAGACTCACCAACTAGAAACTCCACAACTAGAAACTCCACAACTACAAACTCCACAAATACAGACTCGTCAACTAGAAATTCCATATCTAGAAACTCCACAACTAAAAACTGCAAAACTAGAGACTTCTCAACTAGAAACTCAACAACTAGAAACTCCACAACTAAAAACTCCACAACTGGAAACTCCACAACTTGAGACTCCGCAACATGAAACTTCACAACTGGAAACTCCACAACTAGATACTCCACAACTGGAAACTCCACAACTAGAAACTCCACAACTAGACGCCACAACTTGAAACTCCACAACTAGAGACTCCGCAACTAGAAACTCCACAACTAGAGACTTCGCAACTCCACAACTAGAAACTCCACAACTGGAAACTCCACAACTAGATACTCCGCAACTGGAAACTCCGCAACTAGATACTCCACAACTTTAAACTCCACAACTTTAAACTCCACAACTTGAGACTCCACAACTAGAAACTCCACAACTCAAAACTCCACAACTGGAAACTCCAAAATTAGAAACTCCACAACCAGAAACTCCACAACTAGAAACTCCACAACTAAAAACTCCACAACTGGAAACTCCAAAACTAGAAACAACACAACTAGAAACTCCACAACTAGAGACTCCGCAACCAGAAACTCCACAACCAGAGACTCTGCAACTAGAAACTCCGCAACTAGAAACTCCGCAGCTAGAAACTACACAACTAGAGACTCCACAACTAGAAACTCCACAACTATAAACTCCACAACCAGAGACTCTGCAATTCCACAACTAGAAACTCCACAACTGCACCTCCACAACTAGATACTCCGCAACTAGAAACTCCACAACTAGAGACTCCACAACTTGAAACTCCACAACTAGAAACTCCACAACTAGAAACTCTGCAACTAGAGACTCCACAACTAGAAACTCCACAACTAGAAACTCCACAACTACGAACTCTACAAGTAAAGACTCGGCTACAAGAAATTTCATGTCTAGAAAGTCCACAACTAAAAACTCCACAACTGGAAACTCCACAACTACAAACTCCAAAACTAGAAACTCCACAACTGGAAACTCCACAACTAGACACTCCACAAATAGAAACTCCAAAACCAGAAACTCCACAACTAGAAACTCCACAACTAGAAACTTCACAACTAGAGACTCTGCAACTAAAGACTCCACAACTAGAAACTCCACAACTAGAAACTCCACAACCAGAGACTGCAATTCCACAACTAGAAACTCCACAACTAGATTTTCTGCAACTAGAAACTCCGCAACTAGAAACTCCACAACCAGAGACTCTGCAACTAGAAACTCCGCAACTAGAAACTACGCAGCTAGAAACTACACAACTAGAGACTCCACAACTAGAAACTTCACAACTAGAAACTCCGCAACTAGAGACTCCACCACTAGAAACTCCACAACTAGAAACTCCACAACCAGAAACTCCAACACTAGAAACTCCACAACTAAAAACTCCGCAACTAGAGACTCGCCAACTAGAAACTCCACAACTGGAAACTCCACAACTACAAACTCCACAAATAAAGACTCGGCAACTAGAAATTCCATATCTAGAAACTCGACAACTAAAAACTGCAAAACTAGAGACTTCTCAACTAGAAACTCAACAACTAGAAACTCCACAACTAAAAACTCCACAACTGGAAACTCCACAACTTGAGACTCCGCCACTTGAAACTTCACAACTGGAAACTCCACAACTAGATACTCCACAACTGGAAACTCCACAACTAGAAACTCCACAACTAGACGCCACAACTTGACACTCCACAACTAGAGACTCCGCAACTAGAAACTGCACAACTAGAGACTCTGCAACTCCACAACTAGAAACTCCACAACTGGAAACTCCACAACTAGATACTCCGCAACTGGAAACTCCACAACTAGAGACTCCACAACTAGTAACTCCACAACTCAAAACTCCACAACTGGAAACTCCACAATTAGAAACTCCACAACCAGAAACTCCACAACTAGAAACTCCACAACTAAAAACTCCACAACTGGAAACTCCACAACTAGAAACCCCACAACTAGAAACTCCACAACTAGAGACTCCGCAACTAGAAACTCCACAACCAGAGACTCTGCAACTAGAAACTCCGCAGCTAGAAACTACACAACTAGAGACTCCACAACTAGAAACTCCACAGCTAGAAACTCCACAGCTAGAAACTCCACAACTAGAAACTACACAACTTGAAACCTCACAACCTTAAGTTACGCAACTAGAAAATCCACAGCTAGAGATTCCGCAACTAGAAACTCTACAACTAGAAACTCCACAACTCAAAACTCCACAACTAGAAACTCCAAAACTCGAAACTCCACAACTAGAAACTCCACAACTGGAAACTCCACAACTAGACAGTCCACAACTAAAAACTCTTCAACTAGAAACTCCTAAACTAGAGACTCCACAACTAGAGAATCTACAACTAGAGACTTCAAACTAGAAACTCAACAACTAGAAACTTCAAAACTCGAAACTCTACTAGAATCTACACAACTGTAAACTCCACAACTAGACACTCCACAACTAGAAACTCCGCAACTAGAGACTGCAACTATGGAACTCCGCAACTAAAAACTCCGCAACAAGAAATCCCACAGCTAGAAACACCACAACTAGACACTCCGCAACTAGAAACTCCACAACTTGAGACGCCGCAACAAGAAACTCCACAACTTGAAACTTCACAACTAGAAACTTCACAACTAGAAACTCTACAACTAGAGACTCCTCAACTAGAGAATTCGCAACTAGAAACTCCAAAAATAGAGACTCTGCAACTAGAAACTCCGCAGCTAGAACCTCCACAACTAGAAACTCCGCTATTAAAAACTCCGCAACTAGAAACTCCGCAACTAGAAACTCCGCAACTTGAAACTCCACAACTAGATACTCCACAACTGGAAACTCCACAACTGGATACTTCACAACTCGAAACTCCACAACTAGATACTCCACAACTGGAAACTCAACAACCAGAAACTCCACAACTAGAGACTCCAAAACTCGAAACTCCACAACTAGAAACTCCACATTAGAAAATCCACAACCAGAGACTCTGCAATTCCACAACTAGAAACTCCACAACTGGAAACTCCACAACTAGATACTCCGCAACTAGAAACTCCACAACTAGAGACTCCACAACTTGAAACTCCACAACTAGAAACTCCACAACTAGAAACTCTGCAACTAGAGACTCCACAACTAGAACCTTCACAACTACAAACTCTACAAATAGAGACTCTGCTACAAGAACTTTCATGTCTAGAAAGTCCACAACCAGAAACTCTACAACTGGAAACTCCACAACTAGAAACTCAACAACTAGAGATTCCGCAACTATAAACTCCACAACCAGAGACTCTGCAACTAGAAACTCCGCAGCTAGAAACTCCGTAACTTGAAACTCCACAACTAGATACTCCACAACTGGAAACTCCACAACTAGATACTTCACAACTGGAAACTCCACAACTAGATACTGCACAACTGGAAACTCCACAACCAGAAACTCCACAACTAGAGACTCCAAAACTCGAAACTCCACAACTAGAAACTCCACAACTAGAAAATCCACAACCAGAGACTCTGCAATTCCACAACTAAAAACTCCACAACTGGAAACTCCACAACTAGATACTCCGCAACCAGAAACTCTACAACTACAGACTCCACAACTTGAAACTCCACAACTAGAAACTGCACAACTTGAAACCTCACAACCTTAAGTTACGCAACTAGAAAATCCACAGCTAGAGATTCTGTAACTAGAAACTACACAACTAGAAACTTCACAACTGAAAAATCCACAACTAGATACTCCACAACTAGAAAATCCACAACTTGAAACTCCACAACTATAGACTCAACAACTTGAAACTCCACAAGTTTAAACTCCACAACTTAAGACTCCACAACTAGAAACTTCACAACTGGAAACTCCACAACTAGAAACTCCGCAACTTGAAACTCCGCAATAGGAGACTCTACAACTAGAATCTCCACAACTAGAAACTCCAAAACTAGAAACTCCACAACTAGAAACTTCACAACTAGAAACTCCGCAACTAGAGACTCCACCACTAGAAACTCCACAACTAAAAACTCCGCAACCAGAAACTCCACAACTATAAACTCCACAACTAGACACTCCGCAACTAGAGACTCACCAACTACAAACTCCACAAATACAGACTCGGCAGCTAGAAATTCTATATCTAGAAACTCCACAACTAAAAACTGCAAAACTAGAGACTTCTCAACTAGAAACTCAACAACTAGAAACTCCACAACTAAAAACTCCACAACTGAAAACTCCACAACTTGAGACTCCGCAACTTGAAACTTCACACCTAGAAACTCCGCTATTAAAAACTCCGCAACTAGAAACTCCACAACTAGAAATTCCACAACTTAAAACTCCACAACTAGATACTCCACAACCGGAAACTTTACAACTAGATACTTCACAACTGGAAACCCCACAACTAGATACTCCACAACTGGAAACTCCACAACTAGAAACTCCACAAATAGAAACTCCACAACCAGAAACTCCACAACCAGAAACTCCACAACTAGAAACTCCACAACTATAAACTCCACAACCAGATTCTCTGCAATTCCACAACTAGAAACTCCACAACTGCAAACTCCACAAATAGATACTCCGCAACTAGAAACTCCACAACTAGAGACTCCACAACTTGAAACTCCACAACTAGAAACTCCACAACTACGAACTCTACAAGTAAAGACTCGGCTACAAGAAATTTCATGTCTAGAAAGTCCACAACTAAAAACTCCACAACTGGAAACTCCACAACTAGAAACTCCAAAACTAGAAGCTTCACAACTAGAGACTCTGCAACTAAAGACTCCACAACTAGAAACTCCACAACTAGAAACTCCACAACCAGAGACTCTGCAATTCCACAACTAGAAACTCCACAACTAAATTTTCTGCAACTAGAAACTCCGCAACTAGAAACTCCACAACCAGAGACTCTGCAACTAGAAACTCCGCAACTAGAAACTACGCAGCTAGAAACTACACAACTAGAGACTCCACAACTAGAAACTTCACAACAAGAAACTCCGCAACTAGAGACTCCACCACTAGAAACTCCACAACTAGAAACTCCACAACCAGAAACTCCACAACTAGAAACTCCACAACTAAAAACTCCGCAACTAGAGACTCACCAACTAGAAACTCCACAACTGGAAACTCCACAAATAAAGACTCGGCAACTAGAAATTCCATATCTAGAAACTCCACAACTAAAAACTGCAAAACTAGAGACTTCTCAACTAGAAACTCAACAACTAGAAACTCCACAACTAAAAACTCCACAACTGGAAACTCCACAACTTGAGACTCCGCAACTTGAAACTTCACAACAGGAAACTCAACAACTAGATACTCCACAACTGGAAACTCCACAACTAGAAACTGCACAACTAGACGCCACAACTTGAAACTCCACAACTAGAGACTCCGCAACTAGAAACTGCACAACTAGAGACTCCGCAACTCCACAAATAGAAACTCCACAACTGGAAACTCCACAACTAGATACTCCGCAACTGGAAACTCCACAACTAGAGACTCAACAACTTGAAACTCCACAACTTTAAACTCCACAACTTGAGACTCCACAACTGGAAACTCCACAACTAGAAACTCCACAACTCAAAACTCCACAACTGGAAACTCCACAATTAGAAACTCCACAACCAGAAACTCCACAACTAGAAACTCCACAACTAAAAACTCCACAACTAGATACTCCGCAACTAGAAACTCCACAACCAGACACTCTGCAACTAGAAACTCCGCAACTAGAAACTCCGCAGCTAGAAACTCCACAACTCAAAACTCCACAACTAGAAACTCCAAAACTCGAAACTCCACAACTAGAAACTCCACAACTGGAAACTCCACAGCTAGATACTCCTCAACTAGAGAATTCGCAACTAGAAACTCCAAAACTAGAGACTCTGCAACTAGAAACTCCGCAGCTAGAACCTCCACAACTAGAAACTCCACAACTAGAAACTCCACAACTAGAAACTCCACAACTCGAAACTCCACAACTCAAAACTCCACAACTAGAAAATCCACAACCAGAGACTCTGCAATTCCACAACTAGAAACTCCACAACTGGAAACTCCACAACTAAATACTCCGCAACTAGAAACTCTACAACTAGAGACTCCACAACTTGAAACTCCACAACTAAAAACTCCACAACTAGAAACTCTGCAACTAGAGACTCCAGAACTAGAACCTCCACAACTACAAACTCTACAAATAGAGACTCTGCTACAAGAAATTTCATGTCTAGAAAGTCCACAACCAGAAACTCTACAACTGGGAACTCCACAACTAGAAACTCCACAACTAGAAACTCCACAACTAGAGATTCCGCAACTAGAAACTCCACAACCAGAGACCCTGCAACTAGAAACTCCGCAGCTAGAAACTCCACAAATAGAAACTCCGCAACTTGAAACTCCACAACTAGATACTCCACAACTGGAAACTCCACAACTAGATACTCCACAACTGGAAACTCCACAACCAGAAGGTCCACAACTAGAGACTCCAAAACTCGAAACTCCACAACTAGAAAATCCACAACCAGAGACTCTGCAATTCCACAACTAGAAACTCCACAACTGGAAACTCCACAACTAGATACTCCGCAACCAGAAACTCCACAACTAGAGACTCCACAACTTGCTAGAAACTCCACAACTTGAAACCTCACAACCTTAAGTAACGCAACTAGAAAATCCACAGCTAGAGATTCTGTAACTAGAAACTACACAACTAGAAACTCCACAACTCAAAACTCCACAACTAGAAACTCCAAAACTCGAAACTCCACAACTCAAAACTCCACAACTGGAAACTCCACAACTAGACACTCCACAACTAAAACTCTTCAACTAGAAACTCCTAAACTAGAGACTCCACAACTAGAAACTCCACAACCAGAAACTCCACAACTAAAAACTCCACAACTAAAAACTCCTTAACTAGAGACTCACCAACTAGAAACTCCACAACTAGAAACTCCACAACTACAAACTCCACAAATACAGACTCGTCAACTAGAAATTCCATATCTAGAAACTCCACAACTAAAAACTGCAAAACTAGAGACTTCTCAACTAGAAACTCAACAACTAGAAACTCCACAACTAAAAACTTCACAACTGGAAACTCCACAACTTGAGAATCCGCAACTTGAAACTTCACAACTGGAAACTCCACAACTAGATACTCCACAACTGGAAACTCCACAACTAGAAACTCCACAACTAGACGCCACAACTTGAAACTCCACAACTAGAGACTCCGCAACTAGAAACTCCACAACTAGAGACTTCGCAACTCCACAACTAGAAACTCCACAACTGGAAACTCCACAACTAGATACTCCGCAACAGGAAATTCCGCAACTAGAGACTCCACAACTTGAAACTCCACAACTTTAAACTCCACAACTTGAGACTCCACAACTAGAAACTCCACAACTGGAAACTCCGCAACTAGAGACTCCACAACTTGAAACTCCACAACTTTAAACTCCACAACTTGAGACTCCACAACTAGAAACTCCACAACTCAAAACTCCACAACTGGAAACTCCACAATTAGAAACTCCACAACCAGAAACTCCACAACTAGAAACTCCACAACTAAAAACTCCACAACTGGAAACTCCACAACTAGAAACTACACAACTAGAAACTCCACAACTAGAGACTCCACAACTAGAAACTCCACAACTATAAACTCCACAACCAGAGACTCTGCAATTCCACAACTAGGAACTCCACAACTGCAAACTCCACAACTAGATACTCCGCAACTAGAAACTCCACAACTAGAGACTCCACAACTAGAAACTCCACAACTATAAACTCCACAACTAGAAACTCTGCAACTAGAGACTCCACAACTAGAAACTCCACAACTAGAAAATCCACAACCAGAGACTCTGCAATTCCACAACTAGAAACTCCACAGCTGGAAACTCCACAACTAGATACTCCGCAACTAGAAACTCCACAACTAGAGACTCAACAACTTGAAACTCCACAACTAGAAACTCCACAACTAGAAACTCTGCAACTAGAAACTCCACAGCTAGAAACTCCACAACTACAAACTCTACAAATAGAGACTCGGCTACAAGAAATTTCATGTCTAGAAAGTCCACAACCAGAAACTCCACAACTGGAAACTCCACAACTAGAAACTCCACAACTAGAGATTCCGCAACTAGAAACTCCACAACCAGAGACTCTGCAACTAGAAACTCCGCAGCTAGAAACTCCACAAATAGAAACTCCGCAACTTGAAACTCCACAACTAGATACTCCACAACTGGAAACTCCACAACTAGATACTTCACAACTGGAAACTCCACAACTAGATACTCCACAACTCAAAACTCCACAACTCAAAACTCCACAACTAGAAACTCCAAAACTCGAAACTCCACAACTAGAAACTCCACAACTGGAAACTCCACAACTAGATACTCCTCAACTAGAGAATTCGCAACTAGAAACTCCAAAACTAGAGACTCTGCAACTAGAAACTCCGCAGCTAGAACCTCCACAACTAGAAACTCCACAACTAGAAACTCCACAACTAGAAACTCCACAACTCGAAACTCCACAACTCAAAACTCCACAACTTGAAACTCAACAACTAGAGACTCCAAAACTACAAACTCCACAACTAGAAACTCCACAACTAGAAACTCCACAACTGGAAACTCCAAAACTTGAGACTCCGCAACTTGAAACTCCACGACTAGAAACTCCGCTATTAAAAACTCCGCAACTAGAAACTCCGCAACTAGAAACTCCGCAACTTGAAACTTCACAACTAGATACTCCACAACTGGAAACTCCACAACTAGATACTTCACAACTGGAAACTCCACAACTAGATACTCCACAACTGGAAACTCCACAACCAGAAACTCCACAACTAGAGACTCCAAAACTCGAAACTCCACAACTAGAAACTCCACAACTAGAAAATCCACAACCAGAGACTCTGCAATTCCACAACTAGAAACTCCACAACTGGAAACTCCACAACTAAATACTCCGCAACTAGAAACTCTACAACTAGAGACTCCACAACTTGAAACTCCACAACTAAAAACTCCACAACTAGAAACTCTGCAACTAGAGACTCCAGAACTAGAACCTCCACAACTACAAACTCTACAAATAGAGACTCTGCTACAAGAAATTTCATGTCTAGAAAGTCCACAACCAGAAACTCTACAACTGGAAACTCCACAACTAGAAACTCCACAACTAGAAACTCCACAACTAGAGATTCCGCAACTAGAAACTCCACAACCAGAGACCCTGCAACTAGAAACTCCGCAGCTAGAAACTCCACAAATAGAAACTCCGCAACTTGAAACTCCACAACTAGATACTCCACAACTGGAAACTCCACAACTAGATACTCCACAACTGGAAACTCCACAACCAGAAGGTCCACAACTAGAGACTCCAAAACTCGAAACTCCACAACTAGAAAATCCACAACCAGAGACTCTGCAATTCCACAACTAGAAACTCCACAACTGGAAACTCCACAACTAGATACTCCGCAACCAGAAACTCCACAACTAGAGACTCCACAACTTGCTAGAAACTCCACAACTTGAAACCTCACAACCTTAAGTAACGCAACTAGAAAATCCACAGCAAGAGATTCTGTAACTAGAAACTACACAACTAGAAACTCCACAACTCAAAACTCCACAACTAGAAACTCCAAAACTCGAAACTCCACAACTCAAAACTCCACAACTGGAAACTCCACAACTAGACACTCCACAACTAAAACTCTTCAACTAGAAACTCCTAAACTAGAGACTCCACAACTAGAAACTCCACAACCAGAAACTCCACAACTAAAAACTCCACAACTAAAAACTCCGCAACTAGAGACTCACCAACTAGAAACTCCACAACTAGAAACTCCACAACTACAAACTCCACAAATACAGACTCGTCAACTAGAAATTCCATATCTAGAAACTCCACAACTAAAAACTGCAAAACTAGAGACTTCTCAACTAGAAACTCAACAACTAGAAACTCCACAACTAAAAACTTCACAACTGGAAACTCCACAACTTGAGAATCCGCAACTTGAAACTTCACAACTGGAAACTCCACAACTAGATACTCCACAACTGGAAACTCCACAACTAGAAACTCCACAACTAGACGCCACAACTTGAAACTCCGCAACTAGAGACTCCGCAACTAGAAACTCCACAACTAGAGACTTCGCAACTCCACAACTAGAAACACCACAACTGGAAACTCCACAACTAGATACTCCGCAACTGGAAATTCCGCAACTAGAGACTCCACAACTTGAAACTCCACAACTTTAAACTCCACAACTTGAGACTCCACAACTAGAAACTCCACAACTGGAAACTCCGCAACTAGAGACTCCACAACTTGAAACTCCACAACTTTAAACTCCACAACTTGAGACTCCACAACTAGAAACTCCACAACTCAAAACTCCACAACTGGAAACTCCACAATTAGAAACTCCACAACCAGAAACTCCACAACTAGAAACTCCACAACTAAAAACTCCACAACTGGAAACTCCACAACTAGAAACTACACAACTAGAAACTCCACAACTAGAGACTCCACAACTAGAAACTCCACAACTATAAACTCCACAACCACAGACTCTGCAATTCCACAACTAGGAACTCCACAACTGCAAACTCCACAACTAGATACTCCGCAACTAGAAACTCCACAACTAGAGACTCCACAACTAGAAACTCCACAACTATAAACTCCACAACTAGAAACTCTGCAACTAGAGACTCCACAACTAGAAACTCCACAACTAGAAAATCCACAACCAGAGACTCTGCAATTCCACAACTAGAAACTCCACAGCTGGAAACTCCACAACTAGATACTCCGCAACTAGAAACTCCACAACTAGAGACTCAACAACTTGAAACTCCACAACTAGAAACTCCACAACTAGAAACTCTGCAACTAGAAACTCCACAGCTAGAAACTCCACAACTACAAACTCTACAAATAGAGACTCGGCTACAAGAAATTTCATGTCTAGAAAGTCCACAACCAGAAACTCCACAACTGGAAACTCCACAACTAGAAACTCCACAACTAGAGATTCCGCAAATAGAAACTCCACAACCAGAGACTCTGCAACTAGAAACTCCGCAGCTAGAAACTCCACAAATAGAAACTCCGCAACTTGAAACTCCACAACTAGATACTCCACAACTGGAAACTCCACAACTAGATACTTCACAACTGGAAACTCCACAACTAGATACTCCACAACTCAAAACTCCACAACTAGAAACTCCAAAACTCGAAACTCCAAAACTCGAAACTCCACAACTGGAAACTCCACAACTAGAAAATCCACAACTAAAACTCTTCAACTAGAAACTCCTAAACTAGAGACTCCACAACTAGAAACTCCACAACCAGAAACTCCACAACTAAAAACTCCACAACTAAAAACTCCGCAACTAGAGACTCACCAACTAGAAACTCCACAACTAGAAACTCCACAACTACAAACTCCACAAATACAGACTCGTCAACTAGAAATTCCATATCTAGAAACTCCACAACTAAAAACTGCAAAACTAGAGACTTCTCAACTAGAAACTCAACAACTAGAAACTCCACAACTAAAAACTTCACAACTGGAAACTCCACAACTTGAGAATCCGCAACTTGAAACTTCACAACTGGAAACTCCACAACTAGATACTCCACAACTGGAAACTCCACAACTAGAAACTCCACAACTAGACGCCACAACTTGAAACTCCACAACTAGAGACTCCGCAACTAGAAACTCCACAACTAGAGACTTCGCAACTCCACAACTAGAAACTCCACAACTGGAAACTCCACAACTAGATACTCCGCAACTGGAAACTCCGCAACTAGAGACTCCACAACTTGAAACTCCACAACTTTAAACTCCACAACTTGAGACTCCACAACTAGAAACTCCACAACTGGAAACTCCGCAACTAGAGACTCCACAACTTGAAACTCCACAACTTTAAACTCCACAACTGGAAACTCCACAACTAGAAACTCCACAAATAGAAACTCCACAACCAGAAACTCCACAACCAGAAACTCCACAACTAGAAACTCCACAACTATAAACTCCACAACCAGATTCTCTGCAATTCCACAACTAGAAACTCCACAACTGCAAACTCCACAAATAGATACTCCGCAACTAGAAACTCCACAACTAGAGACTCCACAACTTGAAACTCCACAACTAGAAACTCCACAACTACGAACTCTACAAGTAAAGACTCGGCTACAAGAAATTTCATGTCTAGAAAGTCCACAACTAAAAACTCCACAACTGGAAACTCCACAACTAGAAACTCCAAAACTAGAAGCTTCACAACTAGAGACTCTGCAACTAAAGACTCCACAACTAGAAACTCCACAACTAGAAACTCCACAACCAGAGACTCTGCAATTCCACAACTAGAAACTCCACAACTAAATTTTCTGCAACTAGAAACTCCGCAGCTAGAAACTCCACAACCAGAGACTCTGCAACTAGAAACTCCGCAACTAGAAACTACGCAGCTAGAAACTACACAACTAGAGACTCCACAACTAGAAACTTCACAACAAGAAACTCCGCAACTAGAGACTCCACCACTAGAAACTCCACAACTAGAAACTCCACAACCAGAAACTCCACAACTAGAAACTCCACAACTAAAAACTCCGCAACTAGAGACTCACCAACTAGAAACTCCACAACTGGAAACTCCACAAATAAAGATTCGGCAACTAGAAATTCCATATCTAGAAACTCCACAACTAAAAACTGCAAAACTAGAGACTTCTCAACTAGAAACTCAACAACTAGAAACTCCACAACTAAAAACTCCACAACTGGAAACTCCACAACTTGAGACTCCGCAACTTGAAACTTCACAACAGGAAACTCAACAACTAGATACTCCACAACTGGAAACTCCACAACTAGAAACTGCACAACTAGACGCCACAACTTGAAACTCCACAACTAGAGACTCCGCAACTAGAAACTGCACAACTAGAGACTCCGCAACTCCACAAATAGAAACTCCACAACTGGAAACTCCACAACTAGATACTCCGCAACTGGAAACTCCACAACTAGAGACTCAACAACTTGAAACTCCACAACTTTAAACTCCACAACTTGAGACTCCACAACTGGAAACTCCACAACTAGAAACTCCACAACTCAAAACTCCACAACTGGAAACTCCACAATTAGAAACTCCACAACCAGAAACTCCACAACTAGAAACTCCACAACTAAAAACTCCACAACTAGATACTCCGCAACTAGAAACTCCACAACCAGACACTCTGCAACTAGAAACTCCGCAACTAGAAACTCCGCAGCTAGAAACTCCACAACTCAAAACTCCACAACTAGAAACTCCAAAACTCGAAACTCCACAACTAGAAACTCCACAACTGGAAACTCCACAACTAGATACTCCTCAACTAGAGAATTCGCAACTAGAAACTCCAAAACTAGAGACTCTGCAACTAGAAACTCCGCAGCTAGAACCTCCACAACTAGAAACTCCACAACTAGAAACTCCACAACTAGAAACTCCACAACTCGAAACTCCACAACTCAAAACTCCACAACTTGAAACTCAACAACTAGAGACTCCAAAACTACAAACTCCACAACTAGAAACTCCACAACTAGAAACTCCACAACTGGAAACTCCAAAACTTGAGACTCCGCAACTTGAAACTCCACGACTAGAAACTCCGCTATTAAAAACTCCGCAACTAGAAACTCCGCAACTAGAAACTCCGCAACTTGAAACTTCACAACTAGATACTCCACAACTGGAAACTCCAGAACTAGATACTTCACAACTGGAAACTCCACAACTAGATACTCCACAACTGGAAACTCCACAACCAGAAACTCCACAACTAGAGACTCCAAAACTCGAAACTCCACAACTAGAAACTCCACAACTAGAAAATCCACAACCAGAGACTCTGCAATTCCACAACTAGAAACTCCACAACTGGAAACTCCACAACTAAATACTCCGCAACTAGAAACTCTACAACTAGAGACTCCACAACTTGAAACTCCACAACTAAAAACTCCACAACTAGAAACTCCACAACTAGAGATTCCGCAACTAGAAACTCCACAACCAGAGACCCTGCAACTAGAAACTCCGCAGCTAGAAACTCCACAAATAGAAACTCCGCAACTTGAAACTCCACAACTAGATACTCCACAACTGGAAACTCCACAACCAGAAGGTCCACAACTAGAGACTCCAAAACTCGAAACTCCACAACTAGAAAATCCACAACCAGAGACTCTGCAATTCCACAACTAGAAACTCCACAACTGGAAACTCCACAACTAGATACTCCGCAACCAGAAACTCCACAACTAGATACTCCACAACTTGCTAGAAACTCCACAACTTGAAACCTCACAACCTTAAGTAACGCAACTAGAAAATCCACAGCTAGAGATTCTGTAACTAGAAACTACACAACTAGAAACTCCACAACTCAAAACTCCACAACTAGAAACTCCAAAACTCGAAACTCCACAACTCAAAACTCCACAACTGGAAACTCCACAACTAGACACTCCACAACTAAAACTCTTCAACTAGAAACTCCTAAACTAGAGACTCCACAACTAGAAACTCCACAACCAGAAACTCCACAACTAAAAACTCCACAACTAAAAACTCCGCAACTAGAGACTCACCAACTAGAAACTCCACAACTAGAAACTCCACAACTACAAACTCCACAAATACAGACTCGTCAACTAGAAATTCCATATCTAGAAACTCCACAACTAAAAACTGCAAAACTAGAGACTTCTCAACTAGAAACTCAACAACTAGAAACTCCACAACTAAAAACTTCACAACTGGAAACTCCACAACTTGAGAATCCGCAACTTGAAACTTCACAACTGGAAACTCCACAACTAGATACTCCACAACTGGAAACTCCACAACTAGAAACTCCACAACTAGACGCCACAACTTGAAACTCCACAACTAGAGACTCCGCAACTAGAAACTCCACAACTAGAGACTTCGCAACTCCACAACTAGAAACTCCACAACTGGAAACTCCACAACTAGATACTCCGCAACTGGAAACTCCGCAACTAGAGACTCCACAACTTGAAACTCCACAACTTTAAACTCCACAACTTGAGACTCCACAACTAGAAACTCCACAACTGGAAACTCCGCAACTAGAGACTCCACAACTTGAAACTCCACAACTTTAAACTCCACAACTTGAGACTCCACAACTAGAAACTCCACAACTCGAAACTCCACAACTGGAAACTCCACAATTAGAAACTCCACAACCAGAAACTCCACAACTAGAAACTCCACAACTAAAAACTCCACAACTGGAAACTCCACAACTAGAAACTACACAACTAGAAACTCCACAACTAGAGACTCCACAACTAGAAACTCCACAACTATAAACTCCACAACCAGAGACTCTGCAATTCCACAACTAGGAACTCCACAACTGCAAACTCCACAACTAGATACTCCGCAACTAGAAACTCCACAACTAGAGACTCCACAACTAGAAACTCCACAACTATAAACTCCACAACTAGAAACTCTGCAACTAGAGACTCCACAACTAGAAACTCCACAACTAGAAAATCCACAACCAGAGACTCTGCAATTCCACAACTAGAAACTCCACAGCTGGAAACTCCACAACTAGATACTCCGCAACTAGAAACTCCACAACTAGAGACTCAACAACTTGAAACTCCACAACTAGAAACTCCACAACTAGAAACTCTGCAACTAGAAACTCCACAGCTAGAAACTCCACAACTACAAACTCTACAAATAGAGACTCGGCTACAAGAAATTTCATGTCTAGAAAGTCCACAACCAGAAACTCCACAACTGGAAACTCCACAACTAGAAACTCCACAACTAGAGATTCCGCAACTAGAAACTCCACAACCAGAGACTCTGCAACTAGAAACTCCGCAGCTAGAAACTCCACAAATAGAAACTCCGCAACTTGAAACTCCACAACTAGATACTCCACAACTGGAAACTCCACAACTAGATACTTCACAACTGGAAACTCCACAACTAGATACTCCACAACTGGAAACTCCACAACCAGAAACTCCACAACTAAAGACTCCAAAACTCGAAACTCCACAACTAGAAACTCCACAACTAGAAAATCCACAACCAGAGACTCTGCAATTCCACAACTAGAAACTCCACAACTGGAAACTCCACAACTAGATACTCCGCAACTAGAAACTCCACAACTAGAGACTCCACAACTTGAAACTCCACAACTAGAAACTCCACAACTAGAAACTCTGCAACTAGAGACTCCACAACTAGAAACTCCACAACTACAAACTCTACAAATAGAGACTCGGCTACAAGAAATTTCATGTCTAGAAAGTCCACAACCGGAAACTCCACAACTGGAAACTCCACAACTAGAAACTCTGCAGCTAGAAACTACAAAACTAGAGACTCCACAACTAGAAACTCCACAACTAGAAACTCCACAACTTGAAACCTCAAAACCTTAAGTTACGCAACTAGAAAATCCACAGCTAGAGATTCCGCAACTAGAAACTACACAACTAGAAACTCCACAACTCAAAACTCCACAACTAGAAACTCCAAAACTCGAAACTCCACAACTCGAAACTCCACAACTGGAAACTCCACAACTAGACACTCCACAACTAAAAACTCTTCAACTAGAAACTCCTAAACTAGAGACTCCACAACTAGAGAATCTACAACTAGAGACTTCAAACTAGAAACTCAACAACTAGAAACTCCACAACTAAAAACTCAACAAGTAGAAACTCCACAGCATGAGACTCCGCAACTTGAAACTCCACAACTAGAAACTCCGCAACTAGAAACTCTACAACTAGGAACTCCGCAACTAGAAACTCCACAACAAGAAACTCCACAACTCGAAACTCCACTACTAGATACTCCACAACTGGATACTCGACAACTAGAAACTCCACATCTAGAGACTCCACAACTGGAAACTCGAACACGAGAGACTCTGCAACTAGAAACTTCACAACTAGAGACTCCGCAACTCCACAACTAGAACTCCACAACTGAAAAATCCACAACTAGATACTCCACAACTAGAAAATCCACAACTTGAAACTCCACAACTATAGACTCAACAACTTGAAACTCCACAAGTTTAAACTCCACAACTAAAGACTCCACAACTAGAAACTTCACAACTGGAAACTCCACAACTAGAAACTCCGCAACTAGAAACTCCACAATAGGAGACTCTACAACTAGAATCTCCACAACTAGAAACTCCAAAACTAGAAACTCCACAACTAGAAACTTCACAACTAGAAACTCCGCAACTAGAGACTCCACCACTAGAAACTCCACAACTAAAAACTCCGCAACCAGAAACTCCACAACTAGAAACTCCACAACTAGAAACTCCGCAACTAGAGACTCACAAACTACAAACTCCACAGATACAGACTCGGCAACTAGAAATTCCATATGTAGAAACTCCACAACTAAAAACTGCAAAACTAGAGACTTCTCAACTACAAACTCAACAACTAGAAACTCCACAACTAAAAACTCCTCAACTGAAAACTCCACAACTTGAGACTCCGCAACTTGAAACTTCACACCTAGAAACTCCGCTATTAAAAACTCCGCAACTAGAAACTCCACAACTAGAAATTCCACAACTTAAAACTCCACAACTAGATACTCCACAACCGGAAACTTTACAACTAGATACTTCACAACTGGAAACCCCACAACTAGATACTCCACAACTGGAAACTCCACAACTAGAAACTCCACAAATAGAAACTCCACAACCAGAAACTCCACAACCAGAAACTCCACAACTAGAAACTCCACAACTATAAACTCCACAACCAGATTCTCTGCAATTCCACAACTAGAAACTCCACAACTGCAAACTCCACAAATAGATACTCCGCAACTAGAAACTCCACAACTAGAGACTCCACAACTTGAAACTCCACAACTAGAAACTCCACAACTACGAACTCTACAAGTAAAGACTCGGCTACAAGAAATTTCATGTCTAGAAAGTCCACAACTAAAAACTCCACAACTGGAAACTCCACAACTAGAAACTCCAAAACTAGAAGCTTCACAACTAGAGACTCTGCAACTAAAGACTCCACAACTAGAAACTCCACAACTAGAAACTCCACAACCAGAGACTCTGCAATTCCACAACTAGAAACTCCACAACTAAATTTTCTGCAACTAGAAACTCCGCAACTAGAAACTCCACAACCAGAGACTCTGCAACTAGAAACTCCGCAACTAGAAACTACGCAGCTAGAAACTACACAACTAGAGACTCCACAACTAGAAACTTCACAACAAGAAACTCCGCAACTAGAGACTCCACCACTAGAAACTCCACAACTAGAAACTCCACAACCAGAAACTCCACAACTAGAAACTCCACAACTAAAAACTCCGCAACTAGAGACTCACCAACTAGAAACTCCACAACTGGAAACTCCACAAATAAAGACTCGGCAACTAGAAATTCCATATCTAGAAACTCCACAACTAAAAACTGCAAAACTAGAGACTTCTCAACTAGAAACTCAACAACTAGAAACTCCACAACTAAAAACTCCACAACTGGAAACTCCACAACTTGAGACTCCGCAACTTGAAACTTCACAACAGGAAACTCAACAACTAGATACTCCACAACTGGAAACTCCACAACTAGAAACTGCACAACTAGACGCCACAACTTGAAACTCCACAACTAGAGACTCCGCAACTAGAAACTGCACAACTAGAGACTCCGCAACTCCACAAATAGAAACTCCACAACTGGAAACTCCACAACTAGATACTCCGCAACTGGAAACTCCACAACTAGAGACTCAACAACTTGAAACTCCACAACTTTAAACTCCACAACTTGAGACTCCACAACTGGAAACTCCACAACTAGAAACTCCACAACTCAAAACTCCACAACTGGAAACTCCACAATTAGAAACTCCACAACCAGAAACTCCACAACTAGAAACTCCACAACTAAAAACTCCACAACTAGATACTCCGCAACTAGAAACTCCACAACCAGACACTCTGCAACTAGAAACTCCGCAACTAGAAACTCCGCAGCTAGAAACTCCACAACTCAAAACTCCACAACTAGAAACTCCAAAACTCGAAACTCCACAACTAGAAACTCCACAACTGGAAACTCCACAACTAGATACTCCTCAACTAGAGAATTCGCAACTAGAAACTCCAAAACTAGAGACTCTGCAACTAGAAACTCCGCAGCTAGAACCTCCACAACTAGAAACTCCACAACTAGAAACTCCACAACTAGAAACTCCACAACTCGAAACTCCACAACTCAAAACTCCACAACTTGAAACTCAACAACTAGAGACTCCAAAACTACAAACTCCACAACTAGAAACTCCACAACTAGAAACTCCACAACTGGAAACTCCAAAACTTGAGACTCCGCAACTTGAAACTCCACGACTAGAAACTCCGCTATTAAAAACTCCGCAACTAGAAACTCCGCAACTAGAAACTCCGCAACTTGAAACTTCACAACTAGATACTCCACAACTGGAAACTCCACAACTAGATACTTCACAACTGGAAACTCCACAACTAGATACTCCACAACTGGAAACTCCACAACCAGAAACTCCACAACTAGAGACTCCAAAACTCGAAACTCCACAACTAGAAACTCCACAACTAGAAAATCCACAACCAGAGACTCTGCAATTCCACAACTAGAAACTCCACAACTGGAAACTCCACAACTAAATACTCCGCAACTAGAAACTCTACAACTAGAGACTCCACAACTTGAAACTCCACAACTAAAAACTCCACAACTAGAAACTCTGCAACTAGAGACTCCAGAACTAGAACCTCCACAACTACAAACTCTACAAATAGAGACTCTGCTACAAGAAATTTCATGTCTAGAAAGTCCACAACCAGAAACTCTACAACTGGAAACTCCACAACTAGAAACTCCACAACTAGAAACTCCACAACTAGAGATTCCGCAACTAGAAACTCCACAACCAGAGACCCTGCAACTAGAAACTCCGCAGCTAGAAACTCCACAAATAGAAACTCCGCAACTTGAAACTCCACAACTAGATACTCCACAACTGGAAACTCCACAACTAGATACTCCACAACTGGAAACTCCACAACCAGAAGGTCCACAACTAGAGACTCCAAAACTCGAAACTCCACAACTAGAAAATCCACAACCAGAGACTCTGCAATTCCACAACTAGAAACTCCACAACTGGAAACTCCACAACTAGATACTCCGCAACCAGAAACTCCACAACTAGAGACTCCACAACTTGCTAGAAACTCCACAACTTGAAACCTCACAACCTTAAGTAACGCAACTAGAAAATCCACAGCTAGAGATTCTGTAACTAGAAACTACACAACTAGAAACTCCACAACTCAAAACTCCACAACTAGAAACTCCAAAACTCGAAACTCCACAACTCAAAACTCCACAACTGGAAACTCCACAACTAGACACTCCACAACTAAAACTCTTCAACTAGAAACTCCTAAACTAGAGACTCCACAACTAGAAACTCCACAACCAGAAACTCCACAACTAAAAACTCCACAACTAAAAACTCCTTAACTAGAGACTCACCAACTAGAAACTCCACAACTAGAAACTCCACAACTACAAACTCCACAAATACAGACTCGTCAACTAGAAATTCCATATCTAGAAACTCCACAACTAAAAACTGCAAAACTAGAGACTTCTCAACTAGAAACTCAACAACTAGAAACTCCACAACTAAAAACTTCACAACTGGAAACTCCACAACTTGAGAATCCGCAACTTGAAACTTCACAACTGGAAACTCCACAACTAGATACTCCACAACTGGAAACTCCACAACTAGAAACTCCACAACTAGACGCCACAACTTGAAACTCCACAACTAGAGACTCCGCAACTAGAAACTCCACAACTAGAGACTTCGCAACTCCACAACTAGAAACTCCACAACTGGAAACTCCACAACTAGATACTCCGCAACTGGAAATTCCGCAACTAGAGACTCCACAACTTGAAACTCCACAACTTTAAACTCCACAACTTGAGACTCCACAACTAGAAACTCCACAACTGGAAACTCCGCAACTAGAGACTCCACAACTTGAAACTCCACAACTTTAAACTCCACAACTTGAGACTCCACAACTAGAAACTCCACAACTCAAAACTCCACAACTGGAAACTCCACAATTAGAAACTCCACAACCAGAAACTCCACAACTAGAAACTCCACAACTAAAAACTCCACAACTGGAAACTCCACAACTAGAAACTACACAACTAGAAACTCCACAACTAGAGACTCCACAACTAGAAACTCCACAACTATAAACTCCACAACCAGAGACTCTGCAATTCCACAACTAGGAACTCCAAAACTGCAAACTCCACAACTAGATACTCCGCAACTAGAAACTCCACAACTAGAGACTCCACAACTAGAAACTCCACAACTATAAACTCCACAACTAGAAACTCTGCAACTAGAGACTCCACAACTAGAAACTCCACAACTAGAAAATCCACAACCAGAGACTCTGCAATTCCACAACTAGAAACTCCACAGCTGGAAACTCCACAACTAGATACTCCGCAACTAGAAACTCCACAACTAGAGACTCAACAACTTGAAACTCCACAACTAGAAACTCCACAACTAGAAACTCTGCAACTAGAAACTCCACAGCTAGAAACTCCACAACTACAAACTCTACAAATAGAGACTCGGCTACAAGAAATTTCATGTCTAGAAAGTCCACAACCAGAAACTCCACAACTGGAAACTCCACAACTAGAAACTCCACAACTAGAGATTCCGCAACTAGAAACTCCACAACCAGAGACTCTGCAACTAGAAACTCCGCAGCTAGAAACTCCACAAATAGAAACTCCGCAACTTGAAACTCCACAACTAGATACTCCACAACTGGAAACTCCACAACTAGATACTTCACAACTGGAAACTCCACAACTAGATACTCCACAACTCAAAACTCCACAACTCAAAACTCCACAACTAGAAACTCCAAAACTCGAAACTCCACAACTAGAAACTCCACAACTGGAAACTCCACAACTAGATACTCCTCAACTAGAGAATTCGCAACTAGAAACTCCAAAACTAGAGACTCTGCAACTAGAAACTCCGCAGCTAGAACCTCCACAACTAGAAACTCCACAACTAGAAACTCCACAACTAGAAACTCCACAACTCGAAACTCCACAACTCAAAACTCCACAACTTGAAACTCAACAACTAGAGACTCCAAAACTACAAACTCCACAACTAGAAACTCCACAACTAGAAACTCCACAACTGGAAACTCCAAAACTTGAGACTCCGCAACTTGAAACTCCACGACTAGAAACTCCGCTATTAAAAACTCCGCAACTAGAAACTCCGCAACTAGAAACTCCGCAACTTGAAACTTCACAACTAGATACTCCACAACTGGAAACTCCACAACTAGATACTTCACAACTGGAAACTCCACAACTAGATACTCCACAACTGGAAACTCCACAACCAGAAACTCCACAACTAGAGACTCCAAAACTCGAAACTCCACAACTAGAAACTCCACAACTAGAAAATCCACAACCAGAGACTCTGCAATTCCACAACTAGAAACTCCACAACTGGAAACTCCACAACTAAATACTCCGCAACTAGAAACTCTACAACTAGAGACTCCACAACTTGAAACTCCACAACTAAAAACTCCACAACTAGAAACTCTGCAACTAGAGACTCCAGAACTAGAACCTCCACAACTACAAACTCTACAAATAGAGACTCTGCTACAAGAAATTTCATGTCTAGAAAGTCCACAACCAGAAACTCTACAACTGGAAACTCCACAACTAGAAACTCCACAACTAGAAACTCCACAACTAGAGATTCCGCAACTAGAAACTCCACAACCAGAGACCCTGCAACTAGAAACTCCGCAGCTAGAAACTCCACAAATAGAAACTCCGCAACTTGAAACTCCACAACTAGATACTCCACAACTGGAAACTCCACAACTAGATACTCCACAACTGGAAACTCCACAACCAGAAGGTCCACAACTAGAGACTCCAAAACTCGAAACTCCACAACTAGAAAATCCACAACCAGAGACTCTGCAATTCCACAACTAGAAACTCCACAACTGGAAACTCCACAACTAGATACTCCGCAACCAGAAACTCCACAACTAGAGACTCCACAACTTGCTAGAAACTCCACAACTTGAAACCTCACAACCTTAAGTAACGCAACTAGAAAATCCACAGCTAGAGATTCTGTAACTAGAAACTACACAACTAGAAACTCCACAACTCAAAACTCCACAACTAGAAACTCCAAAACTCGAAACTCCACAACTCAAAACTCCACAACTGGAAACTCCACAACTAGACACTCCACAACTAAAACTCTTCAACTAGAAACTCCTAAACTAGAGACTCCACAACTAGAAACTCCACAACCAGAAACTCCACAACTAAAAACTCCACAACTAAAAACTCCGCAACTAGAGACTCACCAACTAGAAACTCCACAACTAGAAACTCCACAACTACAAACTCCACAAATACAGACTCGTCAACTAGAAATTCCATATCTAGAAACTCCACAACTAAAAACTGCAAAACTAGAGACTTCTCAACTAGAAACTCAACAACTAGAAACTCCACAACTAAAAACTTCACAACTGGAAACTCCACAACTTGAGAATCCGCAACTTGAAACTTCACAACTGGAAACTCCACAACTAGATACTCCACAACTGGAAACTCCACAACTAGAAACTCCACAACTAGACGCCACAACTTGAAACTCCGCAACTAGAGACTCCGCAACTAGAAACTCCACAACTAGAGACTTCGCAACTCCACAACTAGAAACACCACAACTGGAAACTCCACAACTAGATACTCCGCAACTGGAAATTCCGCAACTAGAGACTCCACAACTTGAAACTCCACAACTTTAAACTCCACAACTTGAGACTCCACAACTAGAAACTCCACCACTGGAAACTCCGCAACTAGAGACTCCACAACTTGAAACTCCACAACTTTAAACTCCACAACTTGAGACTCCACAACTAGAAACTCCACAACTCAAAACTCCACAACTGGAAACCCCACAATTAGAAACTCCACAACCAGAAACTCCACAACTAGAAACTCCACAACTAAAAACTCCACAACTGGAAACTCCACAACTAGAAACTACACAACTAGAAACTCCACAACTAGAGACTCCACAACTAGAAACTCCACAACTATAAACTCCACAACCACAGACTCTGCAATTCCACAACTAGGAACTCCACAACTGCAAACTCCACAACTAGATACTCCGCAACTAGAAACTCCACAACTAGAGACTCCACAACTAGAAACTCCACAACTATAAACTCCACAACTAGAAACTCTGCAACTAGAGACTCCACAACTAGAAACTCCACAACTAGAAAATCCACAACCAGAGACTCTGCAACTAGAGACTCACAAACTACAAACTCCACAGATACAGACTCGGCAACTAGAAATTCCATATGTAGAAACTCCACAACTAAAAACTGCAAAACTAGAGACTTCTCAACTACAAACTCAACAACTAGAAACTCCACAACTAAAAACTCCTCAACTGAAAACTCCACAACTTGAGACTCCGCAACTTGAAACTTCACACCTAGAAACTCCGCTATTAAAAACTCCGCAACTAGAAACTCCACAACTAGAAATTCCACAACTTAAAACTCCACAACTAGATACTCCACAACCGGAAACTTTACAACTAGATACTTCACAACTGGAAACCCCACAACTAGATACTCCACAACTGGAAACTCCACAACTAGAAACTCCACAAATAGAAACTCCACAACCAGAAACTCCACAACCAGAAACTCCACAACTAGAAACTCCACAACTATAAACTCCACAACCAGATTCTCTGCAATTCCACAACTAGAAACTCCACAACTGCAAACTCCACAAATAGATACTCCGCAACTAGAAACTCCACAACTAGAGACTCCACAACTTGAAACTCCACAACTAGAAACTCCACAACTACGAACTCTACAAGTAAAGACTCGGCTACAAGAAATTTCATGTCTAGAAAGTCCACAACTAAAAACTCCACAACTGGAAACTCCACAACTAGAAACTCCAAAACTAGAAGCTTCACAACTAGAGACTCTGCAACTAAAGACTCCACAACTAGAAACTCCACAACTAGAAACTCCACAACCAGAGACTCTGCAATTCCACAACTAGAAACTCCACAACTAAATTTTCTGCAACTAGAAACTCCGCAACTAGAAACTCCACAACCAGAGACTCTGCAACTAGAAACTCCGCAACTAGAAACTACGCAGCTAGAAACTACACAACTAGAGACTCCACAACTAGAAACTTCACAACAAGAAACTCCGCAACTAGAGACTCCACCACTAGAAACTCCACAACTAGAAACTCCACAACCAGAAACTCCACAACTAGAAACTCCACAACTAAAAACTCCGCAACTAGAGACTCACCAACTAGAAACTCCACAACTGGAAACTCCACAAATAAAGACTCGGCAACTAGAAATTCCATATCTAGAAACTCCACAACTAAAAACTGCAAAACTAGAGACTTCTCAACTAGAAACTCAACAACTAGAAACTCCACAACTAAAAACTCCACAACTGGAAACTCCACAACTTGAGACTCCGCAACTTGAAACTTCACAACAGGAAACTCAACAACTAGATACTCCACAACTGGAAACTCCACAACTAGAAACTGCACAACTAGACGCCACAACTTGAAACTCCACAACTAGAGACTCCGCAACTAGAAACTGCACAACTAGAGACTCCGCAACTCCACAAATAGAAACTCCACAACTGGAAACTCCACAACTAGATACTCCGCAACTGGAAACTCCACAACTAGAGACTCAACAACTTGAAACTCCACAACTTTAAACTCCACAACTTGAGACTCCACAACTGGAAACTCCACAACTAGAAACTCCACAACTCAAAACTCCACAACTGGAAACTCCACAATTAGAAACTCCACAACCAGAAACTCCACAACTAGAAACTCCACAACTAAAAACTCCACAACTAGATACTCCGCAACTAGAAACTCCACAACCAGACACTCTGCAACTAGAAACTCCGCAACTAGAAACTCCGCAGCTAGAAACTCCACAACTCAAAACTCCACAACTAGAAACTCCAAAACTCGAAACTCCACAACTAGAAACTCCACAACTGGAAACTCCACAACTAGATACTCCTCAACTAGAGAATTCGCAACTAGAAACTCCAAAACTAGAGACTCTGCAACTAGAAACTCCGCAGCTAGAACCTCCACAACTAGAAACTCCACAACTAGAAACTCCACAACTAGAAACTCCACAACTCGAAACTCCACAACTCAAAACTCCACAACTTGAAACTCAACAACTAGAGACTCCAAAACTACAAACTCCACAACTAGAAACTCCACAACTAGAAACTCCACAACTGGAAACTCCAAAACTTGAGACTCCGCAACTTGAAACTCCACGACTAGAAACTCCGCTATTAAAAACTCCGCAACTAGAAACTCCGCAACTAGAAACTCCGCAACTTGAAACTTCACAACTAGATACTCCACAACTGGAAACTCCACAACTAGATACTTCACAACTGGAAACTCCACAACTAGATACTCCACAACTGGAAACTCCACAACCAGAAACTCCACAACTAGAGACTCCAAAACTCGAAACTCCACAACTAGAAACTCCACAACTAGAAAATCCACAACCAGAGACTCTGCAATTCCACAACTAGAAACTCCACAACTGGAAACTCCACAACTAAATACTCCGCAACTAGAAACTCTACAACTAGAGACTCCACAACTTGAAACTCCACAACTAAAAACTCCACAACTAGAAACTCTGCAACTAGAGACTCCAGAACTAGAACCTCCACAACTACAAACTCTACAAATAGAGACTCTGCTACAAGAAATTTCATGTCTAGAAAGTCCACAACCAGAAACTCTACAACTGGAAACTCCACAACTAGAAACTCCACAACTAGAAACTCCACAACTAGAGATTCCGCAACTAGAAACTCCACAACCAGAGACCCTGCAACTAGAAACTCCGCAGCTAGAAACTCCACAAATAGAAACTCCGCAACTTGAAACTCCACAACTAGATACTCCACAACTGGAAACTCCACAACTAGATACTCCACAACTGGAAACTCCACAACCAGAAGGTCCACAACTAGAGACTCCAAAACTCGAAACTCCACAACTAGAAAATCCACAACCAGAGACTCTGCAATTCCACAACTAGAAACTCCACAACTGGAAACTCCACAACTAGATACTCCGCAACCAGAAACTCCACAACTAGAGACTCCACAACTTGCTAGAAACTCCACAACTTGAAACCTCACAACCTTAAGTAACGCAACTAGAAAATCCACAGCTAGAGATTCTGTAACTAGAAACTACACAACTAGAAACTCCACAACTCAAAACTCCACAACTAGAAACTCCAAAACTCGAAACTCCACAACTCAAAACTCCACAACTGGAAACTCCACAACTAGACACTCCACAACTAAAACTCTTCAACTAGAAACTCCTAAACTAGAGACTCCACAACTAGAAACTCCACAACCAGAAACTCCACAACTAAAAACTCCACAACTAAAAACTCCTTAACTAGAGACTCACCAACTAGAAACTCCACAACTAGAAACTCCACAACTACAAACTCCACAAATACAGACTCGTCAACTAGAAATTCCATATCTAGAAACTCCACAACTAAAAACTGCAAAACTAGAGACTTCTCAACTAGAAACTCAACAACTAGAAACTCCACAACTAAAAACTTCACAACTGGAAACTCCACAACTTGAGAATCCGCAACTTGAAACTTCACAACTGGAAACTCCACAACTAGATACTCCACAACTGGAAACTCCACAACTAGAAACTCCACAACTAGACGCCACAACTTGAAACTCCACAACTAGAGACTCCGCAACTAGAAACTCCACAACTAGAGACTTCGCAACTCCACAACTAGAAACTCCACAACTGGAAACTCCACAACTAGATACTCCGCAACTGGAAATTCCGCAACTAGAGACTCCACAACTTGAAACTCCACAACTTTAAACTCCACAACTTGAGACTCCACAACTAGAAACTCCACAACTGGAAACTCCGCAACTAGAGACTCCACAACTTGAAACTCCACAACTTTAAACTCCACAACTTGAGACTCCACAACTAGAAACTCCACAACTCAAAACTCCACAACTGGAAACTCCACAATTAGAAACTCCACAACCAGAAACTCCACAACTAGAAACTCCACAACTAAAAACTCCACAACTGGAAACTCCACAACTAGAAACTACACAACTAGAAACTCCACAACTAGAGACTCCACAACTAGAAACTCCACAACTATAAACTCCACAACCAGAGACTCTGCAATTCCACAACTAGGAACTCCACAACTGCAAACTCCACAACTAGATACTCCGCAACTAGAAACTCCACAACTAGAGACTCCACAACTAGAAACTCCACAACTATAAACTCCACAACTAGAAACTCTGCAACTAGAGACTCCACAACTAGAAACTCCACAACTAGAAAATCCACAACCAGAGACTCTGCAATTCCACAACTAGAAACTCCACAGCTGGAAACTCCACAACTAGATACTCCGCAACTAGAAACTCCACAACTAGAGACTCAACAACTTGAAACTCCACAACTAGAAACTCCACAACTAGAAACTCTGCAACTAGAAACTCCACAGCTAGAAACTCCACAACTACAAACTCTACAAATAGAGACTCGGCTACAAGAAATTTCATGTCTAGAAAGTCCACAACCAGAAACTCCACAACTGGAAACTCCACAACTAGAAACTCCACAACTAGAGATTCCGCAACTAGAAACTCCACAACCAGAGACTCTGCAACTAGAAACTCCGCAGCTAGAAACTCCACAAATAGAAACTCCGCAACTTGAAACTCCACAACTAGATACTCCACAACTGGAAACTCCACAACTAGATACTTCACAACTGGAAACTCCACAACTAGATACTCCACAACTCAAAACTCCACAACTCAAAACTCCACAACTAGAAACTCCAAAACTCGAAACTCCACAACTAGAAACTCCACAACTGGAAACTCCACAACTAGATACTCCTCAACTAGAGAATTCGCAACTAGAAACTCCAAAACTAGAGACTCTGCAACTAGAAACTCCGCAGCTAGAACCTCCACAACTAGAAACTCCACAACTAGAAACTCCACAACTAGAAACTCCACAACTCGAAACTCCACAACTCAAAACTCCACAACTTGAAACTCAACAACTAGAGACTCCAAAACTACAAACTCCACAACTAGAAACTCCACAACTAGAAACTCCACAACTGGAAACTCCAAAACTTGAGACTCCGCAACTTGAAACTCCACGACTAGAAACTCCGCTATTAAAAACTCCGCAACTAGAAACTCCGCAACTAGAAACTCCGCAACTTGAAACTTCACAACTAGATACTCCACAACTGGAAACTCCACAACTAGATACTTCACAACTGGAAACTCCACAACTAGATACTCCACAACTGGAAACTCCACAACCAGAAACTCCACAACTAGAGACTCCAAAACTCGAAACTCCACAACTAGAAACTCCACAACTAGAAAATCCACAACCAGAGACTCTGCAATTCCACAACTAGAAACTCCACAACTGGAAACTCCACAACTAAATACTCCGCAACTAGAAACTCTACAACTAGAGACTCCACAACTTGAAACTCCACAACTAAAAACTCCACAACTAGAAACTCTGCAACTAGAGACTCCAGAACTAGAACCTCCACAACTACAAACTCTACAAATAGAGACTCTGCTACAAGAAATTTCATGTCTAGAAAGTCCACAACCAGAAACTCTACAACTGGAAACTCCACAACTAGAAACTCCACAACTAGAAACTCCACAACTAGAGATTCCGCAACTAGAAACTCCACAACCAGAGACCCTGCAACTAGAAACTCCGCAGCTAGAAACTCCACAAATAGAAACTCCGCAACTTGAAACTCCACAACTAGATACTCCACAACTGGAAACTCCACAACTAGATACTCCACAACTGGAAACTCCACAACCAGAAGGTCCACAACTAGAGACTCCAAAACTCGAAACTCCACAACTAGAAAATCCACAACCAGAGACTCTGCAATTCCACAACTAGAAACTCCACAACTGGAAACTCCACAACTAGATACTCCGCAACCAGAAACTCCACAACTAGAGACTCCACAACTTGCTAGAAACTCCACAACTTGAAACCTCACAACCTTAAGTAACGCAACTAGAAAATCCACAGCTAGAGATTCTGTAACTAGAAACTACACAACTAGAAACTCCACAACTCAAAACTCCACAACTAGAAACTCCAAAACTCGAAACTCCACAACTCAAAACTCCACAACTGGAAACTCCACAACTAGACACTCCACAACTAAAACTCTTCAACTAGAAACTCCTAAACTAGAGACTCCACAACTAGAAACTCCACAACCAGAAACTCCACAACTAAAAACTCCACAACTAAAAACTCCGCAACTAGAGACTCACCAACTAGAAACTCCACAACTAGAAACTCCACAACTACAAACTCCACAAACACAGACTCGTCAACTAGAAATTCCATATCTAGAAACTCCACAACTAAAAACTGCAAAACTAGAGACTTCTCAACTAGAAACTCAACAACTAGAAACTCCACAACTAAAAACTTCACAACTGGAAACTCCACAACTTGAGAATCCGCAACTTGAAACTTCACAACTGGAAACTCCACAACTAGATACTCCACAACTGGAAACTCCACAACTAGAAACTCCACAACTAGACGCCACAACTTGAAACTCCGCAACTAGAGACTCCGCAACTAGAAACTCCACAACTAGAGACTTCGCAACTCCACAACTAGAAACACCACAACTGGAAACTCCACAACTAGATACTCCGCAACTGGAAATTCCGCAACTAGAGACTCCACAACTTGAAACTCCACAACTTTAAACTCCACAACTTGAGACTCCACAACTAGAAACTCCACAACTGGAAACTCCGCAACTAGAGACTCCACAACTTGAAACTCCACAACTTTAAACTCCACAACTTGAGACTCCACAACTAGAAACTCCACAACTCAAAACTCCACAACTGGAAACTCCACAATTAGAAACTCCACAACCAGAAACTCCACAACTAGAAACTCCACAACTAAAAACTCCACAACTGGAAACTCCACAACTAGAAACTACACAACTAGAAACTCCACAACTAGAGACTCCACAACTAGAAACTCCACAACTATAAACTCCACAACCACAGACTCTGCAATTCCACAACTAGGAACTCCACAACTGCAAACTCCACAACTAGATACTCCGCAACTAGAAACTCCACAACTAGAGACTCCACAACTAGAAACTCCACAACTATAAACTCCACAACTAGAAACTCTGCAACTAGAGACTCCACAACTAGAAACTCCACAACTAGAAAATCCACAACCAGAGACTCTGCAATTCCACAACTAGAAACTCCACAGCTGGAAACTCCACAACTAGATACTCCGCAACTAGAAACTCCACAACTAGAGACTCAACAACTTGAAACTCCACAACTAGAAACTCCACAACTAGAAACTCTGCAACTAGAAACTCCACAGCTAGAAACTCCACAACTACAAACTCTACAAATAGAGACTCGGCTACAAGAAATTTCATGTCTAGAAAGTCCACAACCAGAAACTCCACAACTGGAAACTCCACAACTAGAAACTCCACAACTAGAGATTCCGCAAATAGAAACTCCACAACCAGAGACTCTGCAACTAGAAACTCCGCAGCTAGAAACTCCACAAATAGAAACTCCGCAACTTGAAACTCCACAACTAGATACTCCACAACTGGAAACTCCACAACTAGATACTTCACAACTGGAAACTCCACAACTAGATACTCCACAACTCAAAACTCCACAACTAGAAACTCCAAAACTCGAAACTCCAAAACTCGAAACTCCACAACTGGAAACTCCACAACTAGAAAATCCACAACTAAAACTCTTCAACTAGAAACTCCTAAACTAGAGACTCCACAACTAGAAACTCCACAACCAGAAACTCCACAACTAAAAACTCCACAACTAAAAACTCCGCAACTAGAGACTCACCAACTAGAAACTCCACAACTAGAAACTCCACAACTACAAACTCCACAAATACAGACTCGTCAACTAGAAATTCCATATCTAGAAACTCCACAACTAAAAACTGCAAAACTAGAGACTTCTCAACTAGAAACTCAACAACTAGAAACTCCACAACTAAAAACTTCACAACTGGAAACTCCACAACTTGAGAATCCGCAACTTGAAACTTCACAACTGGAAACTCCACAACTAGATACTCCACAACTGGAAACTCCACAACTAGAAACTCCACAACTAGACGCCACAACTTGAAACTCCACAACTAGAGACTCCGCAACTAGAAACTCCACAACTAGAGACTTCGCAACTCCACAACTAGAAACTCCACAACTGGAAACTCCACAACTAGATACTCCGCAACTGGAAACTCCGCAACTAGAGACTCCACAACTTGAAACTCCACAACTTTAAACTCCACAACTTGAGACTCCACAACTAGAAACTCCACAACTGGAAACTCCGCAACTAGAGACTCCACAACTTGAAACTCCACAACTTTAAACTCCACAACTGGAAACTCCACAACTAGAAACTCCACAAATAGAAACTCCACAACCAGAAACTCCACAACCAGAAACTCCACAACTAGAAACTCCACAACTATAAACTCCACAACCAGATTCTCTGCAATTCCACAACTAGAAACTCCACAACTGCAAACTCCACAAATAGATACTCCGCAACTAGAAACTCCACAACTAGAGACTCCACAACTTGAAACTCCACAACTAGAAACTCCACAACTACGAACTCTACAAGTAAAGACTCGGCTACAAGAAATTTCATGTCTAGAAAGTCCACAACTAAAAACTCCACAACTGGAAACTCCACAACTAGAAACTCCAAAACTAGAAGCTTCACAACTAGAGACTCTGCAACTAAAGACTCCACAACTAGAAACTCCACAACTAGAAACTCCACAACCAGAGACTCTGCAATTCCACAACTAGAAACTCCACAACTAAATTTTCTGCAACTAGAAACTCCGCAGCTAGAAACTCCACAACCAGAGACTCTGCAACTAGAAACTCCGCAACTAGAAACTACGCAGCTAGAAACTACACAACTAGAGACTCCACAACTAGAAACTTCACAACAAGAAACTCCGCAACTAGAGACTCCACCACTAGAAACTCCACAACTAGAAACTCCACAACCAGAAACTCCACAACTAGAAACTCCACAACTAAAAACTCCGCATTTAGAGACTCACCAACTAGAAACTCCACAACTGGAAACTCCACAAATAAAGATTCGGCAACTAGAAATTCCATATCTAGAAACTCCACAACTAAAAACTGCAAAACTAGAGACTTCTCAACTAGAAACTCAACAACTAGAAACTCCACAACTAAAAACTCCACAACTGGAAACTCCACAACTTGAGACTCCGCAACTTGAAACTTCACAACAGGAAACTCAACAACTAGATACTCCACAACTGGAAACTCCACAACTAGAAACTGCACAACTAGACGCCACAACTTGAAACTCCACAACTAGAGACTCCGCAACTAGAAACTGCACAACTAGAGACTCCGCAACTCCACAAATAGAAACTCCACAACTGGAAACTCCACAACTAGATACTCCGCAACTGGAAACTCCACAACTAGAGACTCAACAACTTGAAACTCCACAACTTTAAACTCCACAACTTGAGACTCCACAACTGGAAACTCCACAACTAGAAACTCCACAACTCAAAACTCCACAACTGGAAACTCCACAATTAGAAACTCCACAACCAGAAACTCCACAACTAGAAACTCCACAACTAAAAACTCCACAACTAGATACTCCGCAACTAGAAACTCCACAACCAGACACTCTGCAACTAGAAACTCCGCAACTAGAAACTCCGCAGCTAGAAACTCCACAACTCAAAACTCCACAACTAGAAACTCCAAAACTCGAAACTCCACAACTAGAAACTCCACAACTGGAAACTCCACAACTAGATACTCCTCAACTAGAGAATTCGCAACTAGAAACTCCAAAACTAGAGACTCTGCAACTAGAAACTCCGCAGCTAGAACCTCCACAACTAGAAACTCCACAACTAGAAACTCCACAACTAGAAACTCCACAACTCAAAACTCCACAACTTGAAACTCAACAACTAGAGACTCCAAAACTACAAACTCCACAACTAGAAACTCCACAACTAGAAACTCCACAACTGGAAACTCCAAAACTTGAGACTCCGCATTTTGAAACTCCACGACTAGAAACTCCGCTATTAAAAACTCCGCAACTAGAAACTCCGCAACTAGAAACTCCGCAACTTGAAACTTCACAACTAGATACTCCACAACTGGAAACTCCACAACTAGATACTTCACAACTGGAAACTCCACAACTAGATACTCCACAACTGGAAACTCCACAACCAGAAACTCCACAACTAGAGACTCCAAAACTCGAAACTCCACAACTAGAAACTCCACAACTAGAAAATCCACAACCAGAGACTCTGCAATTCCACAACTAGAAACTCCACAACTGGAAACTCCACAACTAAATACTCCGCAACTAGAAACTCTACAACTAGAGACTCCACAACTTGAAACTCCACAACTAAAAACTCCACAACTAGAAACTCTGCAACTAGAGACTCCAGAACTAGAACCTCCACAACTACAAACTCTACAAATAGAGACTCTGCTACAAGAAATTTCATGTCTAGAAAGTCCACAACCAGAAACTCTACAACTGGAAACTCCACAACTAGAAACTCCACAACTAGAAACTCCACAACTAGAGATTCCGCAACTAGAAACTCCACAACCAGAGACCCTGCAACTAGAAACTCCGCAGCTAGAAACTCCACAAATAGAAACTCCGCAACTTGAAACTCCACAACTAGATACTCCACAACTGGAAACTCCACAACTAGATACTCCACAACTGGAAACTCCACAACCAGAAGGTCCACAACTAGAGACTCCAAAACTCGAAACTCCACAACTAGAAAATCCACAACCAGAGACTCTGCAATTCCACAACTAGAAACTCCACAACTGGAAACTCCACAACTAGATACTCCGCAACCAGAAACTCCACAACTAGATACTCCACAACTTGCTAGAAACTCCACAACTTGAAACCTCACAACCTTAAGTAACGCAACTAGAAAATCCACAGCTAGAGATTCTGTAACTAGAAACTACACAACTAGAAACTCCACAACTCAAAACTCCACAACTAGAAACTCCAAAACTCGAAACTCCACAACTCAAAACTCCACAACTGGAAACTCCACAACTAGACACTCCACAACTAAAACTCTTCAACTAGAAACTCCTAAACTAGAGACTCCACAACTAGAAACTCCACAACCAGAAACTCCACAACTAAAAACTCCACAACTAAAAACTCCGCAACTAGAGACTCACCAACTAGAAACTCCACAACTAGAAACTCCACAACTACAAACTCCACAAATACAGACTCGTCAACTAGAAATTCCATATCTAGAAACTCCACAACTAAAAACTGCAAAACTAGAGACTTCTCAACTAGAAACTCAACAACTAGAAACTCCACAACTAAAAACTTCACAACTGGAAACTCCACAACTTGAGAATCCGCAACTTGAAACTTCACAACTGGAAACTCCACAACTAGATACTCCACAACTGGAAACTCCACAACTAGAAACTCCACAACTAGACGCCACAACTTGAAACTCCACAACTAGAGACTCCGCAACTAGAAACTCCACAACTAGAGACTTCGCAACTCCACAACTAGAAACTCCACAACTGGAAACTCCACAACTAGATACTCCGCAACTGGAAATTCCGCAACTAGAGACTCCACAACTTGAAACTCCACAACTTTAAACTCCACAACTTGAGACTCCACAACTAGAAACTCCACAACTGGAAACTCCGCAACTAGAGACTCCACAACTTGAAACTCCACAACTTTAAACTCCACAACTTGAGACTCCACAACTAGAAACTCCACAACTCAAAACTCCACAACTGGAAACTCCACAATTAGAAACTCCACAACCAGAAACTCCACAACTAGAAACTCCACAACTAAAAACTCCACAACTGGAAACTCCACAACTAGAAACTACACAACTAGAAACTCCACAACTAGAGACTCCACAACTAGAAACTCCACAACTATAAACTCCACAACCAGAGACTCTGCAATTCCACAACTAGGAACTCCACAACTGCAAACTCCACAACTAGATACTCCGCAACTAGAAACTCCACAACTAGAGACTCCACAACTAGAAACTCCACAACTATAAACTCCACAACTAGAAACTCTGCAACTAGAGACTCCACAACTAGAAACTCCACAACTAGAAAATCCACAACCAGAGACTCTGCAATTCCACAACTAGAAACTCCACAGCTGGAAACTCCACAACTAGATACTCCGCAACTAGAAACTCCACAACTAGAGACTCAACAACTTGAAACTCCACAACTAGAAACTCCACAACTAGAAACTCTGCAACTAGAAACTCCACAGCTAGAAACTCCACAACTACAAACTCTACAAATAGAGACTCGGCTACAAGAAATTTCATGTCTAGAAAGTCCACAACCAGAAACTCCACAACTGGAAACTCCACAACTAGAAACTCCACAACTAGAGATTCCGCAACTAGAAACTCCACAACCAGAGACTCTGCAACTAGAAACTCCGCAGCTAGAAACTCCACAAATAGAAACTCCGCAACTTGAAACTCCACAACTAGATACTCCACAACTGGAAACTCCACAACTAGATACTTCACAACTGGAAACTCCACAACTAGATACTCCACAACTCAAAACTCCACAACTCAAAACTCCACAACTAGAAACTCCAAAACTCGAAACTCCACAACTAGAAACTCCACAACTGGAAACTCCACAACTAGATACTCCTCAACTAGAGAATTCGCAACTAGAAACTCCAAAACTAGAGACTCTGCAACTAGAAACTCCGCAGCTAGAACCTCCACAACTAGAAACTCCACAACTAGAAACTCCACAACTAGAAACTCCACAACTCGAAACTCCACAACTCAAAACTCCACAACTTGAAACTCAACAACTAGAGACTCCAAAACTACAAACTCCACAACTAGAAACTCCACAACTAGAAACTCCACAACTGGAAACTCCAAAACTTGAGACTCCGCAACTTGAAACTCCACGACTAGAAACTCCGCTATTAAAAACTCCGCAACTAGAAACTCCGCAACTAGAAACTCCGCAACTTGAAACTTCACAACTAGATACTCCACAACTGGAAACTCCACAACTAGATACTTCACAACTGGAAACTCCACAACTAGATACTCCACAACTGGAAACTCCACAACCAGAAACTCCACAACTAGAGACTCCAAAACTCGAAACTCCACAACTAGAAACTCCACAACTAGAAAATCCACAACCAGAGACTCTGCAATTCCACAACTAGAAACTCCACAACTGGAAACTCCACAACTAAATACTCCGCAACTAGAAACTCTACAACTAGAGACTCCACAACTTGAAACTCCACAACTAAAAACTCCACAACTAGAAACTCTGCAACTAGAGACTCCAGAACTAGAACCTCCACAACTACAAACTCTACAAATAGAGACTCTGCTACAAGAAATTTCATGTCTAGAAAGTCCACAACCAGAAACTCTACAACTGGAAACTCCACAACTAGAAACTCCACAACTAGAAACTCCACAACTAGAGATTCCGCAACTAGAAACTCCACAACCAGAGACCCTGCAACTAGAAACTCCGCAGCTAGAAACTCCACAAATAGAAACTCCGCAACTTGAAACTCCACAACTAGATACTCCACAACTGGAAACTCCACAACTAGATACTCCACAACTGGAAACTCCACAACCAGAAGGTCCACAACTAGAGACTCCAAAACTCGAAACTCCACAACTAGAAAATCCACAACCAGAGACTCTGCAATTCCACAACTAGAAACTCCACAACTGGAAACTCCACAACTAGATACTCCGCAACCAGAAACTCCACAACTAGAGACTCCACAACTTGCTAGAAACTCCACAACTTGAAACCTCACAACCTTAAGTAACGCAACTAGAAAATCCACAGCTAGAGATTCTGTAACTAGAAACTACACAACTAGAAACTCCACAACTCAAAACTCCACAACTAGAAACTCCAAAACTCGAAACTCCACAACTCAAAACTCCACAACTGGAAACTCCACAACTAGACACTCCACAACTAAAACTCTTCAACTAGAAACTCCTAAACTAGAGACTCCACAACTAGAAACTCCACAACCAGAAACTCCACAACTAAAAACTCCACAACTAAAAACTCCGCAACTAGAGACTCACCAACTAGAAACTCCACAACTAGAAACTCCACAACTACAAACTCCACAAATACAGACTCGTCAACTAGAAATTCCATATCTAGAAACTCCACAACTAAAAACTGCAAAACTAGAGACTTCTCAACTAGAAACTCAACAACTAGAAACTCCACAACTAAAAACTTCACAACTGGAAACTCCACAACTTGAGAATCCGCAACTTGAAACTTCACAACTGGAAACTCCACAACTAGATACTCCACAACTGGAAACTCCACAACTAGAAACTCCACAACTAGACGCCACAACTTGAAACTCCGCAACTAGAGACTCCGCAACTAGAAACTCCACAACTAGAGACTTCGCAACTCCACAACTAGAAACACCACAACTGGAAACTCCACAACTAGATACTCCGCAACTGGAAATTCCGCAACTAGAGACTCCACAACTTGAAACTCCACAACTTTAAACTCCACAACTTGAGACTCCACAACTAGAAACTCCACAACTGGAAACTCCGCAACTAGAGACTCCACAACTTGAAACTCCACAACTTTAAACTCCACAACTTGAGACTCCACAACTAGAAACTCCACAACTCAAAACTCCACAACTGGAAACTCCACAATTAGAAACTCCACAACCAGAAACTCCACAACTAGAAACTCCACAACTAAAAACTCCACAACTGGAAACTCCACAACTAGAAACTACACAACTAGAAACTCCACAACTAGAGACTCCACAACTAGAAACTCCACAACTATAAACTCCACAACCACAGACTCTGCAATTCCACAACTAGGAACTCCACAACTGCAAACTCCACAACTAGATACTCCGCAACTAGAAACTCCACAACTAGAGACTCCACAACTAGAAACTCCACAACTATAAACTCCACAACTAGAAACTCTGCAACTAGAGACTCCACAACTAGAAACTCCACAACTAGAAAATCCACAACCAGAGACTCTGCAATTCCACCACTAGAAACTCCACAGCTGGAAACTCCACAACTAGATACTCCGCAACTAGAAACTCCACAACTAGAGACTCAACAACTTGAAACTCCACAACTAGAAACTCCACAACTAGAAACTCTGCAACTAGAAACTCCACAGCTAGAAACTCCACAACTACAAACTCTACAAATAGAGACTCGGCTACAAGAAATTTCATGTCTAGAAAGTCCACAACCAGAAACTCCACAACTGGAAACTCCACAACTAGAAACTCCACAACTAGAGATTCCGCAAATAGAAACTCCACAACCAGAGACTCTGCAACTAGAAACTCCGCAGCTAGAAACTCCACAAATAGAAACTCCGCAACTTGAAACTCCACAACTAGATACTCCACAACTGGAAACTCCACAACTAGATACTTCACAACTGGAAACTCCACAACTAGATACTCCACAACTCAAAACTCCACAACTAGAAACTCCAAAACTCGAAACTCCAAAACTCGAAACTCCACAACTGGAAACTCCACAACTAGAAAATCCACAACTAAAACTCTTCAACTAGAAACTCCTAAACTAGAGACTCCACAACTAGAAACTCCACAACCAGAAACTCCACAACTAAAAACTCCACAACTAAAAACTCCGCAACTAGAGACTCACCAACTAGAAACTCCACAACTAGAAACTCCACAACTACAAACTCCACAAATACAGACTCGTCAACTAGAAATTCCATATCTAGAAACTCCACAACTAAAAACTGCAAAACTAGAGACTTCTCAACTAGAAACTCAACAACTAGAAACTCCACAACTAAAAACTTCACAACTGGAAACTCCACAACTTGAGAATCCGCAACTTGAAACTTCACAACTGGAAACTCCACAACTAGATACTCCACAACTGGAAACTCCACAACTAGAAACTCCACAACTAGACGCCACAACTTGAAACTCCACAACTAGAGACTCCGCAACTAGAAACTCCACAACTAGAGACTTCGCAACTCCACAACTAGAAACTCCACAACTGGAAACTCCACAACTAGATACTCCGCAACTGGAAACTCCGCAACTAGAGACTCCACAACTTGAAACTCCACAACTTTAAACTCCACAACTTGAGACTCCACAACTAGAAACTCCACAACTGGAAACTCCGCAACTAGAGACTCCACAACTTGAAACTCCACAACTTTAAACTCCACAACTGGAAACTCCACAACTAGAAACTCCACAAATAGAAACTGCACAACCAGAAACTCCACAACCAGAAACTCCACAACTAGAAACTCCACAACTATAAACTCCACAACCAGATTCTCTGCAATTCCACAACTAGAAACTCCACAACTGCAAACTCCACAAATAGATACTCCGCAACTAGAAACTCCACAACTAGAGACTCCACAACTTGAAACTCCACAACTAGAAACTCCACAACTACGAACTCTACAAGTAAAGACTCGGCTACAAGAAATTTCATGTCTAGAAAGTCCACAACTAAAAACTCCACAACTGGAAACTCCACAACTAGAAACTCCAAAACTAGAAGCTTCACAACTAGAGACTCTGCAACTAAAGACTCCACAACTAGAAACTCCACAACTAGAAACTCCACAACCAGAGACTCTGCAATTCCACAACTAGAAACTCCACAACTAAATTTTCTGCAACTAGAAACTCCGCAGCTAGAAACTCCACAACCAGAGACTCTGCAACTAGAAACTCCGCAACTAGAAACTACGCAGCTAGAAACTACACAACTAGAGACTCCACAACTAGAAACTTCACAACAAGAAACTCCGCAACTAGAGACTCCACCACTAGAAACTCCACAACTAGAAACTCCACAACCAGAAACTCCACAACTAGAAACTCCACAACTAAAAACTCCGCAACTAGAGACTCACCAACTAGAAACTCCACAACTGGAAACTCCACAAATAAAGATTCGGCAACTAGAAATTCCATATCTAGAAACTCCACAACTAAAAACTGCAAAACTAGAGACTTCTCAACTAGAAACTCAACAACTAGAAACTCCACAACTAAAAACTCCACAACTGGAAACTCCACAACTTGAGACTCCGCAACTTGAAACTTCACAACAGGAAACTCAACAACTAGATACTCCACAACTGGAAACTCCACAACTAGAAACTGCACAACTAGACGCCACAACTTGAAACTCCACAACTAGAGACTCCGCAACTAGAAACTGCACAACTAGAGACTCCGCAACTCCACAAATAGAAACTCCACAACTGGAAACTCCACAACTAGATACTCCGCAACTGGAAACTCCACAACTAGAGACTCAACAACTTGAAACTCCACAACTTTAAACTCCACAACTTGAGACTCCACAACTGGAAACTCCACAACTAGAAACTCCACAACTCAAAACTCCACAACTGGAAACTCCACAATTAGAAACTCCACAACCAGAAACTCCACAACTAGAAACTCCACAACTAAAAACTCCACAACTAGATACTCCGCAACTAGAAACTCCACAACCAGACACTCTGCAACTAGAAACTCCGCAACTAGAAACTCCGCAGCTAGAAACTCCACAACTCAAAACTCCACAACTAGAAACTCCAAAACTCGAAACTCCACAACTAGAAACTCCACAACTGGAAACTCCACAACTAGATACTCCTCATCTAGAGAATTCGCAACTAGAAACTCCAAAACTAGAGACTCTGCAACTAGAAACTCCGCAGCTAGAACCTCCACAACTAGAAACTCCACAACTAGAAACTCCACAACTCGAAACTCCACAACTCAAAACTCCACAACTTGAAACTCAACAACTAGAGACTCCAAAACTACAAACTCCACAACTAGAAACTCCACAACTAGAAACTCCACAACTGGAAACTCCAAAACTTGAGACTCCGCAACTTGAAACTCCACGACTAGAAACTCCGCTATTAAAAACTCCGCAACTAGAAACTCCGCAACTAGAAACTCCGCAACTTGAAACTTCACAACTAGATACTCCACAACTGGAAACTCCAGAACTAGATACTTCACAACTGGAAACTCCACAACTAGATACTCCACAACTGGAAACTCCACAACCAGAAACTCCACAACTAGAGACTCCAAAACTCGAAACTCCACAACTAGAAACTCCACAACTAGAAAATCCACAACCAGAGACTCTGCAATTCCACAACTAGAAACTCCACAACTGGAAACTCCACAACTAAATACTCCGCAACTAGAAACTCTACAACTAGAGACTCCACAACTTGAAACTCCACAACTAAAAACTCCACAACTAGAAACTCTGCAACTAGAGACTCCAGAACTAGAACCTCCACAACTACAAACTCTACAAATAGAGACTCTGCTACAAGAAATTTCATGTCTAGAAAGTCCACAACCAGAAACTCTACAACTGGAAACTCCACAACTAGAAACTCCACAACTAGAAACTCCACAACTAGAGATTCCGCAACTAGAAACTCCACAACCAGAGACCCTGCAACTAGAAACTCCGCAGCTAGAAACTCCACAAATAGAAACTCCGCAACTTGAAACTCCACAACTAGATACTCCACAACTGGAAACTCCACAACCAGAAGGTCCACAACTAGAGACTCCAAAACTCAAAACTCCACAACTAGAAAATCCACAACCAGAGACTCTGCAATTCCACAACTAGAAACTCCACAACTGGAAACTCCACAACTAGATACTCCGCAACCAGAAACTCCACAACTAGATACTCCACAACTTGCTAGAAACTCCACAACTTGAAACCTCACAACCTTAAGTAACGCAACTAGAAAATCCACAGCTAGAGATTCTGTAACTAGAAACTACACAACTAGAAACTCCACAACTCAAAACTCCACAACTAGAAACTCCAAAACTCGAAACTCCACAACTCAAAACTCCACAACTGGAAACTCCACAACTAGACACTCCACAACTAAAACTCTTCAACTAGAAACTCCTAAACTAGAGACTCCACAACTAGAAACTCCACAACCAGAAACTCCACAACTAAAAACTCCACAACTAAAAACTCCGCAACTAGAGACTCACCAACTAGAAACTCCACAACTAGAAACTCCACAACTACAAACTCCACAAATACAGACTCGTCAACTAGAAATTCCATATCTAGAAACTCCACAACTAAAAACTGCAAAACTAGAGACTTCTCAACTAGAAACTCAACAACTAGAAACTCCACAACTAAAAACTTCACAACTGGAAACTCCACAACTTGAGAATCCGCAACTTGAAACTTCACAACTGGAAACTCCACAACTAGATACTCCACAACTGGAAACTCCACAACTAGAAACTCCACAACTAGACGCCACAACTTGAAACTCCACAACTAGAGACTCCGCAACTAGAAACTCCACAACTAGAGACTTCGCAACTCCACAACTAGAAACTCCACAACTGGAAACTCCACAACTAGATACTCCGCAACTGGAAACTCCGCAACTAGAGACTCCACAACTTGAAACTCCACAACTTTAAACTCCACAACTTGAGACTCCACAACTAGAAACTCCACAACTGGAAACTCCGCAACTAGAGACTCCACAACTTGAAACTCCACAACTTTAAACTCCACAACTTGAGACTCCACAACTAGAAACTCCACAACTCGAAACTCCACAACTGGAAACTCCACAATTAGAAACTCCACAACCAGAAACTCCACAACTAGAAACTCCACAACTAAAAACTCCACAACTGGAAACTCCACAACTAGAAACTACACAACTAGAAACTCCACAACTAGAGACTCCACAACTAGAAACTCCACAACTATAAACTCCACAACCAGAGACTCTGCAATTCCACAACTAGGAACTCCACAACTGCAAACTCCACAACTAGATACTCCGCAACTAGAAACTCCACAACTAGAGACTCCACAACTAGAAACTCCACAACTATAAACTCCACAACTAGAAACTCTGCAACTAGAGACTCCACAACTAGAAACTCCACAACTAGAAAATCCACAACCAGAGACTCTGCAATTCCACAACTAGAAACTCCACAGCTGGAAACTCCACAACTAGATACTCCGCAACTAGAAACTCCACAACTAGAGACTCAACAACTTGAAACTCCACAACTAGAAACTCCACAACTAGAAACTCTGCAACTAGAAACTCCACAGCTAGAAACTCCACAACTACAAACTCTACAAATAGAGACTCGGCTACAAGAAATTTCATGTCTAGAAAGTCCACAACCAGAAACTCCACAACTGGAAACTCCACAACTAGAAACTCCACAACTAGAGATTCCGCAACTAGAAACTCCACAACCAGAGACTCTGCAACTAGAAACTCCGCAGCTAGAAACTCCACAAATAGAAACTCCGCAACTTGAAACTCCACAACTAGATACTCCACAACTGGAAACTCCACAACTAGATACTTCACAACTGGAAACTCCACAACTAGATACTCCACAACTGGAAACTCCACAACCAGAAACTCCACAACTAAAGACTCCAAAACTCGAAACTCCACAACTAGAAACTCCACAACTAGAAAATCCACAACCAGAGACTCTGCAATTCCACAACTAGAAACTCCACAACTGGAAACTCCACAACTAGATACTCCGCAACTAGAAACTCCACAACTAGAGACTCCACAACTTGAAACTCCACAACTAGAAACTCCACAACTAGAAACTCTGCAACTAGAGACTCCACAACTAGAAACTCCACAACTACAAACTCTACAAATAGAGACTCGGCTACAAGAAATTTCATGTCTAGAAAGTCCACAACCGGAAACTCCACAACTGGAAACTCCACAACTAGAAACTCTGCAGCTAGAAACTACACAACTAGAGACTCCACAACTAGAAACTCCACAACTAGAAACTCCACAACTTGAAACCTCAAAACCTTAAGTTACGCAACTAGAAAATCCACAGCTAGAGATTCCGCAACTAGAAACTACACAACTAGAAACTCCACAACTCAAAACTCCACAACTAGAAACTCCAAAACTCGAAACTCCACAACTCGAAACTCCACAACTGGAAACTCCACAACTAGACACTCCACAACTAAAAACTCTTCAACTAGAAACTCCTAAACTAGAGACTCCACAACTAGAGAATCTACAACTAGAGACTTCAAACTAGAAACTCAACAACTAGAAACTCCACAACTAAAAACTCAACAAGTAGAAACTCCACAGCATGAGACTCCGCAACTTGAAACTCCACAACTAGAAACTCCGCAACTAGAAACTCTACAACTAGGAACTCCGCAACTAGAAACTCCACAACAAGAAACTCCACAACTCGAAACTCCACTACTAGATACTCCACAACTGGATACTCGACAACTAGAAACTCCACATCTAGAGACTCCACAACTGGAAACTCGAACACGAGAGACTCTGCAACTAGAAACTTCACAACTAGAGACTCCGCAACTCCACAACTAGAACTCCACAACTGAAAAATCCACAACTAGATACTCCACAACTAGAAAATCCACAACTTGAAACTCCACAACTATAGACTCAACAACTTGAAACTCCACAAGTTTAAACTCCACAACTAAAGACTCCACAACTAGAAACTTCACAACTGGAAACTCCACAACTAGAAACTCCGCAACTAGAAACTCCACAATAGGAGACTCTACAACTAGAATCTCCACAACTAGAAACTCCAAAACTAGAAACTCCACAACTAGAAACTTCACAACTAGAAACTCCGCAACTAGAGACTCCACCACTAGAAACTCCACAACTAAAAACTCCGCAACCAGAAACTCCACAACTAGAAACTCCACAACTAGAAACTCCGCAACTAGAGACTCACAAACTACAAACTCCACAGATACAGACTCGGCAACTAGAAATTCCATATGTAGAAACTCCACAACTAAAAACTGCAAAACTAGAGACTTCTCAACTACAAACTCAACAACTAGAAACTCCACAACTAAAAACTCCTCAACTGAAAACTCCACAACTTGAGACTCCGCAACTTGAAACTTCACACCTAGAAACTCCGCTATTAAAAACTCCGCAACTAGAAACTCCACAACTAGAAATTCCACAACTTAAAACTCCACAACTAGATACTCCACAACCGGAAACTTTACAACTAGATACTTCACAACTGGAAACCCCACAACTAGATACTCCACAACTGGAAACTCCACAACTAGAAACTCCACAAATAGAAACTCCACAACCAGAAACTCCACAACCAGAAACTCCACAACTAGAAACTCCACAACTATAAACTCCACAACCAGATTCTCTGCAATTCCACAACTAGAAACTCCACAACTGCAAACTCCACAAATAGATACTCCGCAACTAGAAACTCCACAACTAGAGACTCCACAACTTGAAACTCCACAACTAGAAACTCCACAACTACGAACTCTACAAGTAAAGACTCGGCTACAAGAAATTTCATGTCTAGAAAGTCCACAACTAAAAACTCCACAACTGGAAACTCCACAACTAGAAACTCCAAAACTAGAAGCTTCACAA